>NC_060120.1:570107920-570410950 GCF_021461395.2 Schistocerca americana
TCTGGGAATATATACCTCTTCATTTCAGGTGTGGGCCAAGCTCCATGGTCGTATGGGCTGCCAACGATCAGCAGCTGTTCAGAGTCTTGTCCATAGGGTGGTCTTTCACCAGTTCATCAGTTCTTGCAGAACACCTTGAGATCGGCTTAGTGACAGCATTGGTTTATAGAATGAGATTTTCACTCTGCAGCAGAGTGTGCGCTGATATGAAACTACCTGGCAAATTAAAACTGTGTTTCGAAGGTAGGAGACGAGATACTGGCAGAAGTAAAGCTGTGAGGACCGGGCGTGAGTCATGCTTCGGTAGCTCAGATGGTAGAGCACTTGCCCGCGAAAGGCAAAGGTCCCGAGTTTGAGTCTCGGTCGGGCACACAGTTTTAATCTGCCAGGAAGTTTCAGCATTGGTTTATGTTTCACTCCACACTAAGCTGAATCCTGTAATGAACATTTCACTGACTGGGAACTACTTTGGGCTCTTGCCTCATCCCACAACACATCCCTGTAAGCTGCTTAAAATGTTGTTGCCCTTAGATTATGCTGGGCTCTCAGACCTCTGGGCCATTTGTCTCCCTATCTGTGTGGCTTCTGAGAGGGACAATCAGCAACTGATGATCTGCTTAGATTGGAAGCAGGAATCCAGCAGGCTTTTTCTAATCACCAACACCTTATTGCAGCATTTTTTGACCTGCATAAGACATATGACACCACATCATCACGTTGTACTTACCCACCATGAATGCTACTTTCAAGGCCCCCTACTGAATTTTGTTCATCAGTTTGTATCCACTGGGAGGTCAGAGTTAGTCAGCACTTCTCTCAGCTGTGCATGGGTCCAAGAGATTTGCCTCCTACAGGGCTCTGTGTTGAGTGTCACTCTCATCCTCATCGCCATCAGTGGGCTAGTGACCTCTGTTGGGCGGCTGGTGACCTGTGCATTATATGTTGACAATTTTTGCATTTATACATCTCCTACTTCGTAGCCTCTGCTGAACATCGACTCCGAGGTGCCTTGTGGTAGGGCTCTCCATCAGCTCTTTGCCATAATTCCAGTTCTCTTCTACAAAAGTCTAGGTTGTGCATTTCTGCCATCGCACCATGGTCCATCCTGACCCAGAACAGTAATTAGGTGCCCAACACCAGGACATTGTTGCGCAGTCACATTTCTTGGCCCTACTCTTTGATGAAAAGCTGACTAAGCTGTCCCATATTAATCACTGAAAACTAGCTGTATGCGGGAGTTCAGTCTCTGCTTCGTTGCCCACACATCTTAGAGTGCAGATTGTGCTATCCTTATCCTTATTTACCGGACCCTGATTTTTGTCCAGACTGAACCATGGTTGCCAGTTTTATGGCTAGGCTACTCATTCAGCCTTCAAACTGTTAGATCCAGTCAACAATTGTGGGATGTGTCTGGCCACTGGTGCCAGACACTGGTCAGACTAGTCCTGTAGACAGTCTCCTTGCCGAATGGGGCTCTTCGGTCTTTAGATTTGATGTTACCACCTCTTGATCTGCGATACTATCGCCATTCAACAATTCCCTGATCATCTCTCATATCCCATTCGCTTAGCATAGTAGGAATGTTATCGTCCTGATACCCATCGTCAGCTAGGATCACCATTTGGAATGTGCTATACTTCCTTCTGCCAAGATCTCTTCTCCCTCGACTCTGCTCCCCATGTTTTCTCACATTCGCCACCTTGGATGGTGTCAGCCACAGGTTAGGACCAGTTTCTTACGAGATCCTAAAGTTTGTTGCCTCCGTGACCTGTATGGCGTCTGTTATGTCCAGTTCTTCAAAAGTTCCAAGCTGCTGCAGTCTTTTAATACTGATGGCTCTAAAACTGAGGCTCATCCGGAATATGCTTTTACATCTCCTGCCAGTATGACCATCCTCCGTCAGGAACAAGTAGTGTGTGTACAGCAGAGGTGACAGCCCTCAGCGAGCCCTCCATTTTATTACATTGACCTTCCTTGGCCTGTTTTAATGTGTACTTATACTGAGGCCTCTTCTTTTAGTCTTCTTGTTTGTCCTGGCTTCTTGAGATCCCGTGATGAAGAGACACGATATAATAGGTTCCATAGTGATACAGTGAAGTTACGCAACAGTTGGTGATCTCATACTCTCATGCGGTCACATGTAACATTTTGTGTGTGTAAATCATTCTGATAAATTAATTAATCTGCATTAAAGTGTTGCTAGGCAACGTAATCAACACAGTGATACGTGTCTCAATTAAAACTGAACCTCGCTATTAAAATAAACTTCCGGCTCATTTCTGTCAAAATCAGTACTTGTCTCAAAATTAACTTCCAACTTAGTACACTAAGTCCAAGCGCGTTTGCCACTATTGTATGCGATTTGCAGGGCAGCTCGATTATGCACTGGCGTGTAACCTATTTTAAATCGGGCGCGCAAGCTTCAGTTTTCCCTAATGGGCTGAATGACTCTTTTGTAATAACATGATCTCACATCAAATCTAACTGGAACTGAATTCACCGCACAGGTCAGCGAACTGTACACACACTTTTGCACTCTAAGTGATAACTCGTCTCAGGGTAAAAGCGGCACATAAATTCACATTTCTTTCATGTAAACAAAAATGAAAACACCTTTATATTAAACATATAAATTATGGCATGCAATTACTAATTAAACATTTCCAGCTCTGAATAAATTTCAAGAACTTGTATTTCATAATCAATAAAATTTATCGCCTAAGAGAAGCTATTAGTTTGCTAAAACGGATTCAGATTACAGTAAACTCGTGCCCAGACGATGACGTCACAAATCGACAATTGCTTGGAATGAATGAAATACCTGTACTGAAAAATACTGTCAGTTGAGTGGTTTACTGACTTTTATAACAAATTTGGGTACCTCTTGCATCGCTACATACTGACTTAAAGAGCGGTATCCAGGGTATTGAACAATGCTATTCTTGGCCGCTTTTGGTCTCCACTATTCATGACCTTCTTGCTGGCCATCGTCATGCTACCATTTCAAGTCATCTTTCTCTGGACCCCAAGTCATTTGGGTATCCCAGGAAATTAATTAGTTGACTGTTTGCCTAGAGGAGCACTTACTCACTCCCCATTCACTTTGCTGACCCAGGTGCAGATTTGCAGGTGCACGTGAGACCTCTGGTCGCTCGGAAATGGAATGACGTCTGGTGGGCTACTGTTCCATTAAATAAATTCTGCTCAATCAATGGGACAGCTGCAGCATGGTGCCCTTCCTAACACTTCTCCCAGAAGAATTCATAGTCCTTTGTTGTCTCCGCATCAGTCGTGTCAGGTTAACCAGTAGTTTTCTTTTGTGTAACAAGTCGCCCACAAATTATGGTTGTGGAGCCTTGAGAACAGTATCTCATGTCTTGGTGGAATGCCCCTTCCCTTTTGCCCTCCGTGCGAAGTATGGACTTCTGGATTCATTGCCTGTAATATTAACAGACAATTCATGGAGGGTTGGCCTGGTTCTCAGTGTGCTCCGTGGAAGTGGTTCTTCATCTCAGTTATAAGATTATAAAATACCACTGGAGCTGGTGCAGCGTGATTGGGATGGGGCATCTCCTACTGTATGCTAAGTCTGAGGGTATCCTGACCCTACCTCCTTCACCAAGCTACTTTTTCAGTCCCCTTTTATGCCATTTTAATCACTTTTAGATTTGGCTTGCCTCCTTTGCGCAGCATCCAGTTTTCTATTCTAGGTGTTGCACTCTGTTGAATAGTTGGTGCTCTTGACTACTGGATAAGAGGTGGGACAGCTCTGGGTGGGATGTTTCCTGTCACCTGCAGAGCCCTGGGGATGCTGCCCACCTGCTTACTTCCCTATGTTCTCCATCGTGCTTTTATTATTGATTGTGCAAAAGCTGTCCATTTTTAACCTTACCTCCTGACCAGATTAGGAAACGTTCTCAATGGGCACCTCTACTTCTGGATGCACCACTCTTGAATCGAGGGACTGATGACTTCCCCTCCCCAATCCACCACCCAATTCTGGTAAATTACATTGTTGAGACACTGCAACCCCTTTGTTGGTATTGAACACTAGCAGTAAATTCAGTCTTCTCCTGAAACCCCCAAAGCATCTTCAGTGCTGTATATATCAATACTTTTTGTAAATATTGGTAATGCGTTTTAGTTATTGTTACAGACCCCTCCTGTTTTCATTCCTGATGCTTCAAATTGTTCCAGATGAAACATTAACTATTTATTATCTGCAGAATGGGAAGTACTTGAAGTAATGTGAAACAACAAATGCAGTTTCATTAATGTGCAGTGAAATTATTGTATTGAAGCATTTGTGTGAATAAGTGGGTTGGAATTAAATATTCACAAGAATTCGTAGACAATTTCTGAGCTTATGATTCAGGTTTATATCAAGAGACTCATTTCCTTATTCCCTGTCCCTTCAATAAACGTACCCAGTACAGCATGAAAGATGGGCGTTTCCTCCTAATGACAGTTTCGGATTTTGAATTATGCTCCTTGTCCCTGGCTGTGTCTGTGCTTGGTCTTTCACTCAGTCAATCATCTTTTCATTGTATCAAATATATTTCTTCACCTGAGTCCCTACCCCATATTTACACAGGGTAGAGAAATATGTGGAGGAAAAGGGAGGGAGGGCGGGCAAATGAGAGCCCCTAGTTGTCGAAAATGTTACACACCACAATATCAACAACTTAAAAATCTGATTCAGTATTAATGACATATGGGTCTTCCATTATAGCACCAAATCCTCTGAACTGTGCAGATGGGAACTGTCTCCAGGACAGGGGTTCATGTAATCCCTGTTGCCTAACCTCATCTAGCCCTTACCCACTGAGAGAACACACTGGGTATGACTTTGGACTCACTGTTATGAAGACAAAGATCAAATCTTCCTCTGGACATCCCAAATTTAGGTTTAGTGTGGTTTTCTTGAACATCTGCTGTGAACACTTGTTCTCTGGGGACTGGTAGGGGGGATAGAAATAAAGGCCTGTTGAAAGTGTTTATTGTGGATATTTGTGTGCTGATACTTATCCAGTTTCTTTTAGTTGTGCTTGTCATCCAGTGATTAGATCAGATATTAGCAAAATAACATTCCCCAGTAATATGGAAATAGGTTTAAATAAACTTGAGCTTGCTGCTTCAGTTGTTTCATTAAATCACATTAAGCAAATACAGATGTGGTACCTTTGATTAGACCACATCGGATTCCTCCCTCAGTGTGCAACTGGAATGAATGGAAATGGTGATCTCTCTCCATTCTTAAATACGTACTACTCCTAGTCAAGCAGTGGAAAGTCCAGGTTGGAATATGAATAATATTATAAAAAGAATTGATTGCTGCTGACCATAAAGATGACGTCTCAAGTTGCAGATGTGCACAACAAAAAGACAGTTACACATCGAGCTTTCAGGCAAAGCATTCAGAAAGGAATACACATATACATTCAAGCAAGCACACTTCACACACATGTACCGTATTTACTCGAATCTAAGCCGCAGTTTTTTTCCGGTTTTTGTTATCCAAAAAACCGCCTGCGGCTTAGAATCGAGTGCAAAGCAAAAGGAAGTTCTGAAAAATGTTGGTAGGTGCCGCCACAGCTAACTTCTGCTGTCGAGTATGTGTAGCGCTACGCAGGCGTGCTTTGTAGGCACAAAGATAAATACTGGCGCCAAAACCTCTGCGTCAGTTAATAAATTTTAACAAAAAAAAGGTGGAAGAAGAACTTTTTTTCTCCACTCCGAGTTTCAACCACTGCATTTTCATACATTATCCAACGAAGTAAATACAAATTCCGTATTGTTCATCTTCGAATGTATCAGAATTTCAATGTACTACGAAAATCCGACTGGCAAGACTGTTTGGGATGTTTGTCAATACGGCCAACTCTACGTTCTGAATTTTTTCCTACCTGTGAGAAGAGATGGTTGGTAATAGGAACCTGATGAAATGTGAATCACATGCAGTATTCTCTTCACCATAAGAATAATATGAATATAAACATTTTGCCATGTATTCTTTCGTGTTTGCTGCTATCTCATTTAAATCCTGTCGATCTAATAAACTACGAAACTAGAGTGAGATAACAGCAAACGCGGAAGAATATATGTATCATGTCATGTTTATATTTGTATTATTCTTATGCCTAATAGTGATACAGTCAGAAATGAAGCACGGCAACTGACTAGATTTTTAAATCTAAGACGACTCTAATTTCTGTGCAGAATTTGACGCACTAAAGAAGCGGCCGCAAAGATTTTCAAACGGGGAAAAATTTTCGCCTAACTCTCGTTCAGAACATGTTCTATCATACGCAGTCTATTATTTGGTTCTTGTTGATCATTATCAAAGAAAGCAGCAGTGTAAGTAACAACAAATAGCAGTCTCTTGCCATTGTTTCGCTAATGAGAGAATTTCTCTCTCTCTCTCTCTCTCTCTCTCTCTCTCTCTCTCTCTCTCTCTCTCCTTTTTTTTTTTTTTTTTTTTTTTAATTGTAAGCGGCGGTAGCACGCACAAAAGCAAGCGATGCTGCGAGCGGCGACAGGCCGTAAACACGCACTATCAGAATGCGACAAACAATGCATGACACAGTACAGTAATGCATTTTCAGCTTAGAGTGACATAAACACCTATAACAAAGAAAACGGCACTTATCAGATCAAAGCAAAATAAGCAATCGATTCGAACCAGACGAAGCACGTGAAAAAGGAAGGGTACCCGTATAAATACGGACGGAGCGCCTGACGCATAGCAGTGGCTACCTGGTGAAGCTTAACTGCTAAGCTTACGACTCGAACCAAACTACTGTAGCTGTATCGTCATTCATTCGACCTAAATTGTGCCTCATATTACAATGGATCAACTTTGTTTCGATTTGGAGGTGCGGCCTAAAACTTTTCTCTCCACTTGAATTTCGAGTCGCAAATTTCAGGTGCGGCTTAGATTCGGGAATTTTTTTTTTTCCTTTATTTCGAGTCTTATTTTTCAGGTGCAGCTTAGATTCAAGTGCGGCTTAGATTCGAGTAAATATGGTAATCACTATCTCCAGCTGGAATGCAACTATGACGTGTTGAACTGAAGCAGAAATCTGGAGTGGGGAAATTGGAGGAATAGCAGGATATGAGTGGGGGTAGAGAAGTCGACACTACCAGGCAAAGCCTGCAGAGACTAGATAGTGGCAGGACAAGGCTCTAAGGCACAGTGTCAAAAGGCTGTGGGGGTGAGGGGAGGGGCGGGAGTGGAAAAGGAGAGGAGCAGAGATGGGGAAAAGACAAGTGGGTGCATTGACAGAGACTGCTGCTCAGTGACGGTGAGAGGATGTGAATTGTGATGTGGTCATGGGAGAATGGGGGTAGAAACAGTTGTACGCACAATGTAATCTCCAATCCCTGCTTCCACCCTTTGGCCCTTCCCAGAATCTCTCTCTTGAGTCTTTTCCCTCTTCACCTCTATGACACTTTGAACACCCACCTTCTGTGGCTCCCCAAAATCCATAAACCAACAATCCTGAATGCCCAAGTCGAGCTGGTTATCGTGCTGCCCCTGAAATAATTCTGGCACTAATTTATAAACTCCTCAACCATTTCCCGAAAATACAGGCTCCCACATGAGAGATACCAACTACTTCCTTCACTGACTCTCCATAATCCCCACCCTTTACCTTTTGGATACTTACTCATCACTGTTCACACCACTTCTCTATACATCAACATCCCTTATGGCTACTGTTTTTATTTATTTATTTATACGTCAAGTTCCTAGGACCAAATTGAGGAGCAAATCTCAAAGGTCGTGGAATGTGTCAGTACATGAAATTACAACATAAAAGTAATAACAGATAAAAATAAATGTTCATGAACCCAAAAAAAAGTCAGTCCATAAGCTTAAGTAAACACAATCAACAATACAACAAGAATCAGCTTAATTTTTCAAGGAACTCCTCAATAGAATAGGAGGAGTGACCCATGAGGAAACTTTCATTTTCGATTTGAAAGTGCGTGAATTACTGCTAAGATTGTTGAATTCGAGCGGTAGCTTACTGAACATGGATGCAGCAGTATACTGCACACCTTTCTGCACAAGAGTTAAGGAAAGATATATTTTGAGAGGCCAGTGTCAAAAGACACAGACCCGTGAACAGGGGTTGACAAGAGATTCGTTAACTTACACCACTTATTGCCCGAACTGCCCATTTCTGAGCCAAAAAATATCCTTTTAGAATGGGAAGAGTTACCCCATAATATAATGCCATACAACATAAGTGAATGAAAATAAGCAAAGTAGACTGATTTTCATGTCGAATGATCACTCACTTCAGATACCGTTCGAATAGTAAAAATGGCAGCATTAAGGGGACCGCACCCTGCCTACCTAACCCGTGTTAATTTAGGCAAGTATTTGACCCATTTCTGAAAAAACTATTTGTTACAGGACCTTAATATTTTTACTGTATGTTGCATGATGCTAATAGTCAACTGTACTAAAATCTGCTATATCCATTTTATAGTTTTTAAGAAATACTTTTTTAAATTTATTAACAAAAAATATTGTTTTTTTTCTGCATAAAATATTTTTTTGTGAACTTCCTAATGGGGGGAATATTAATGAATGTAGTACAAGAGGTGACCTTTTACGTTATTAAGAGTCTCTGAAAATTTCATTCATTTATCTATGATAGTTTCTGATATAATGGGGCATATGTACTGAAAATTTTAGTTTGAATGAAAAAACTTTTGAAATTTGTTACTTACAGTTAATTAAAACTGTCCTGCTGCATATGAGGGCCCTTCTTTGGCCTCTAGCAAGTCTTCCAGTTTCTTTTTCACCTTCCTGGATGTTTGTCTTCCTTTCTTGGCCATGTTGTTGTTGTGGTCTTCTGTCCTGAGACTGGTTTGATGCATCTCTCCATGCTACTCTATCCTGTGCAAGCTTCATCATCTCCCAGTACCTACTGCAGCCTACATCCTTCTGAATCTGCTTAGTGTATTCATCTCTTGGTCTCCCTCTACGATTTTTACCCTCCACACTGCCCTCCAATACTAAATTGGTGATCCGTCGATGTCTCAGAACATGTCCTACTGCCCGATCCCTTCTTCTAGTCAAGTTGTGCCACAAGCTCCTCTTCTCCCCAATTCTATTCAATACCTCCTCATTAGTTATGTGATCTACCCATCTAATCTTCAGCATTCTTCTGTAGCACCACATTTCGAAAGCTTCTATTCTCTTCCTGTCTAAACTATTTATCGTCCACGTTTCACTTTCATACGTGGCTACACTCCATATAAATACTTTCAGAAATGACTTCCTGACATTTAAATCTATACTCGATGTTAACAAATTTTTCTTCTCCAGAAACGCTTTCCTTGCCATTGCCAGTCTACATTTTATATCCTCTCTACTTCGACCATCGTCGGTTATTTTGCTCCCCAAATAGCAAAACTCCTTTACTACTTTAAGTGTCTCATTTCCTAATTTAATACCCACAGCATCCCCCGACTTAATACAACTACATTCCATTATCCTCGTTTTGCTTTTGTTGATGTTCATCATATATCCTCCTTTCAAGCCACTGTCCATTCCATTCAGCTGCTCTTCCAAGTCCTTTGCTGTCTCTGACAGAATTACAATATCATTGGCGAACCTGAAAGTTTTTATTTCTTCTCCATGGATTTTAATACCTACTCCGAACTTTTCTTTTGTTTCCTTTATTGCTTGCTCAATATACAGATTGAATAACATCGGGGATAGGCTACAACCCTGTCTCACTCCCTTCGCAACCACTGCTTCCCTTTCATACCCCTCGACTCTTATAACTGCCATCTGTTTTCCGTACAAATTGTAAATAGCCTTTTGCTCCCTGTATTTTACCCCTGCCACCTTCAAAATTTGAAAGAGAGTATTCCAATCAACATTGTCAAAAGCTTTCTGTAAGTCTACAAATGCCAGAAACGTAGGTTTGCCTTTCCTTAATCTTTCTTCTAATATAAGTCGTAGGGTCAGTATTGCCTCACATGTTTCAACATTTCTACGGAATCCACTGATCTTCCCCGAGGTCAGCTTCTATCAGTTTTTCCATTCGTCTGTAAAGAATTCGCGTTAGTATTTTACAGCTGTGACTTATTGAACTGATAGTTCGGTAATTTTCACATCCGTCAACACCTGCTTTCTTTGGGATTGGAATTATTATATTCTTCTTGAAGTCTGAGGATACTTCACCTGTCTCATACATCTTGCTCACCAGATGGTAGAGTTTTGTCAGGACTGGCTCTCCCAAGGCTGTCAGTAGTTCTAATGAAATGTTGTCTACTCCCGGGGCCTTGTTTCGACTCAGGTCTTTCAGTGCTCTGTCAAACTCTTTACGTAGTATCATATCTCCCATTTCATCTTCATCTACATCCTCTTCCATTTCCATAATATTGTCCTCAAGTACGTCGCCCTTGTATAGACCCTCTATATACTCCTTCCACCTTTCTGCTTTCCCTTCTTTGCTTAGAACTGGGTTTCCATCAAAGCTCTTGATATTCATGCAAGTGGTTCTCCTTTCTCTAAAGGTCTCTTCAATTTTCCTGTAAGCAGTATCTATCTTACCCCTAGTGAGATAAGCCTCTACGTCCTTACATTTGTCCTCTAGCCATCCCTGCTTAGCCATTTTGCACTTTCTGTCGATATCATTTTTTAGACGTTTGTATTCCTTTTTGCCTGCTCCATTTACTGGATTTTTATATTTTCTCCTTTCATCAATTAAATTCAATATTTCTTCTGTTCTCCAAGGGTTTCTACTAGCCCTCGTCTTTCTACCTATTTGATCCTCTGCTGCGTTCACCACTTCACCCCTCAAAGCTACGCATTCTTCTTCAACTGTATTTCTTTCCCCCATTCCAGTCAATTGTTCCCTTATGCTCTCCCTGAAACTCTGTACAACCTCTGGTTTAGTCAGTTTATCCAGGTCCCATGTCCTTAAATTCCCACCTTTTTGCAGTTTCTTCAGTTTTAGTCTACAGTTCATAACCAATAGATTGTGGTCAGAGTCCACATCTGCCCCTGGAAATGTCTTAAAATTTAAAACCTGGTTCCTAAATCTCGGTCTTACCATTATATAATCTATCTGATACCTTTTAGTATCTCCAGGGTTCTTCCATGTATACAACCTTCTTTCATGATTCTTGAACCAAGTGTTAGCTATGATTAAGTTATGCTCTGTGCATAATTCTACCAGGCGGCTTCCTTTTTCATTTCTTAGCCCCAATCCATATTCACCTACTATGTTTCCTTCTCTCCCTTTTCCTACTGACGAATTCCAGTCACCCATGACTATTAAATTTTCGGCTGCCTTCACTACCTGAATAATTTCTGTTATCCCATCATACATTTCATCAATTTCTTCGTCATCTGCAGAGCTAGTTGGCATATAAACTTGTACTATCGTAGTAGGCATGGGCTTTGTATCTATCTTGGCCACAATAATGCATTCACTTTGCTGTTTGTAGTAGCTTACCCGTACTCCTATTTTTTTAGTCATTATTAAACCTACACCTGCATTACCCTTATTAGATTTTGTATTTATAACCCTGTAGTCACCTGACCAAAAGTCTTGTTCCTCCTTCCACCAAACTTCACTAATTCACACTATATCTAACTTTAACCTATCCATTTCCCTTTTTAAATTTTCTAACCTACCTGCCTGATTAAGGGCTCTGACATTCCACGCTCCGATCCGTAGAACGCCAATTTTCTTTCTCCTGATAACAACATCCTCTTGAGTAGTCCCCGCCCGGAGATCCGAATGGGGGACTATTTTTACCTCCGGAATATTTTACCCAAGAGGACGCCATCATCATTTAATCATACAGTATAGCTGCATGCCCTCAGGAAAAATTACGGCTGTAGTTTCCCCTTGCTTTCAGCTGTTCGCAGTACCAGAACAGCAAGGCCATTTTGGCTAGTGTTAAAAGGCCAGATCAGTCAATCATCCAGACTGTTGCCCCTGCAACTACTGAAAAGGCTGCTGCCCCTCTTCAGGAACCACACGTTTGTCTGGGTTGTTAACAGAGACCCCTCCGTTGTGGTTGCACCTACGGTACGGCTATCTGTATCGTTGAGGCACGCAAGCCTCTCCACCAACGGCAAGGTCCATGGTTCATGGGGGGGCGGGGGGGGGGGGGGGCATATTAGATGCAAACCTGTCTGCACCGGCTATCCTCATTTTATCACAGTGTTGCAGCCCAGTGATGATATTTTCACCAGGATTAATTCCCAGCTTTTTCAGTACCCAACACTTTCCAATATTACCACAATTGAATGTAATAACAGAATCATGGACTCCTAGTTTCGTTGTATGCATGCCTACAAGTACAATTTTAGGAAGGCGGCTCCAATTATGCTGTTGAAACATTAATTTGTGTTCTGTGTCTGCCCATGCAGACATTTCCTTATGAGGTCAAGATGAGCCAAGTCTCTGAAAATAGGTTTAATTGCTGTAATAACAGCAGCAGGAAGAGAATGTTGGTGAGAATAAGATTCTCCAGTTGCCTGAGTCCTATTGTATTTGCACCATGAATTTTCTCCTGATGGACACAATCCATGACGTGGCTTATCATCAGTAGAGGACTTATTGAAGAATATGGCCCAAACATTGCCTCCAGATTTTCTTTATTTCTCCTAATTGCCTGCCCATAGTATACCTGCAAGTTTTCTATAACTACTACTCACAATCACACTTGAACAAAACTAACCACGTGTTTGAAAGCATGCAATGTAGGGTATATAAAGATCTAAAATATATGCAGAAAAGTGGGCGTGGTACATAAACACACATGGTAGGAAAATGCTCTTTAAAGGTTCAAAAAAAATTTCAGCAAAATCCTTTTCAGAGTACTTAAATAAAACCTTAATCTATCAAAATATGATGAAAACTGAAAATCGATTTTTTTGGACCTGAACCACAATGTGGTCCCCTTAAGTCTTTGAACAAGATCCTGAATGTGGACTTTCCACGAGAGCTTACTATCTATCTGAACTCCTAGAAATTTGAACTGTTCAGTTTCACTAATCATATGCCCATTCTGTGAAATTAAAATGTAAGGTTTTCTTGAATTGCGTACTGGAAACTGTAAAAACTGGATCTTACTGTGATTTAGTTTTAGTTTATTCTCTACAAGCAATTAACTTAGGTTATGAACTGCACTATTTGAAACTGAGCCAATGTTGCACACTACATCCTTACCTACCAAGCTAGTGTCATCAGCAAATTGAAATATTTTAGAGTTACCCGTAATACTAGAGGGCATATCATTTATATAAATAAGGAACAGGAGTGGCCCCAACACTGATCCCTGGGGCACCGCACACTTGACTGTACCCCACTCAGACCCCGCATCACAGCCATTCTCAACATTTCGAATAATGACCTTTTCCTGTCTGTTGCTAAAGTGAGAGGTGAACTAATTGTGAGCTACTCCCCGTATTCCATAACGGTCCAACTTCTGGAGCAATATTTTGTGATCAACACAATCAAATGCCTTATTTAAATCAAAAACTATGCCAAGCGTTTGAAACCTTTTAACCCATTCAGTGCCTCACAGAGAATAGAGAATATAGCATTTTCAGTTGTTAAATGACTTCTAAAGCTTGACTGTGCATTTGAGAGCAAATCGTGTGATATAAAATGATCAAGTTTATATGCCTACTAGCTTAGCAGATGACGAAGAAATTGAAGAAATGTATGATGAAATAAAAGAAATTATTCAGGTAGTGAAGGGAGACGAAAATTTAATAGTCATGGGTGACTGGAATTCGTCAGTAGGAAAAGGGAGAGAAGGAAACGTAGTAGGTGAATATGGATTGGAGGTAAGAAACGAAAGAGGAAGCCACCTGGTAGAATTTTGCACAGAGTACAACCTAATCATAGCTAACACTTCGTTCAAGAATCATAAAAGAAGATTGTATACATGGAAGAAGCCTGGAGATACTGACAGGTTTCAGATAGATTATATAATGGTAAGACCGAGATTTAGGAACCAAGTTTTAAATTGTAAGACATTTCCAGGGACAGATGTGGACTCTAACCACAATCTATTGGTTATGAACTGTAGACTAAAACTGAAGAAACTGCAAAAAGGTGGGAATTTAAGGAGATGGGACCTGGATAAACTGACTAAACCAGAGGTTGTACAGAGTTTCAGGAAGAGCATAAGGGAACAATTGACTGGAATGGGGGAAAGAAATACAGTTGAAGAAGAATGCGTAGCTTTGAGGGGTGAAGTGGTGAACGCAGCAGAGGATCAAGTAGGTAAAAAGACGAGGACTAGTAGAAATCCTTGGGTAACAGAAGAAATATTGAATTTAATTGATGAAAGGAGAAAATACAAAAATGCAGTAAATGAAGCAGGCAAAAAGGAATACAAACATCTCAAAAATGTGGTCGACAGGAAGTGCAAAATGGCTAAGGAGGGATGGCTAGAGGACAAATATAAGGATGTAGAGGCTTATCTCACAAGGGGTAAGATAGACACTGCCTACACGAAAATTAAAGAGACCTTTGGAGAAAAGAGAACCACTTGTATGAATATCAAGAGCTCAGATGGAAACCCAGTTCTAAGCAAAGAAGGGAAAGCAGAAAGGTGAAAGGAGTATATAGGGGGTCTATACAAGGGCATTGTACTTGAGGACAATATTATGGAAATGGAAGAGGATGTAGATGAAGATGAAATGGGAGATATGATACTGCGTGAAGAGTTTGACTGAGCACTGAAAGACCCGAGTCGAAACAAAGCTGCAGGAGTAGACAACATTCCATTAGAACTACTGACAGCCTTGGGAGAGCCAGTCCTGACAAAACTCTACCATCTGGTGAGCAAGATGTATGAGACAGGCGAAATACCGTCAGACTTCAAGAAGAATATAATAATTCCAATCCCAAAGAAAGCAGGTGTTGACAGATGTGGAAATTACCGAACTATCAGTTTAATAAGTCACGGCTGCAAAATACTAACGCGAATTCTTTACTGACGAATGGAAAAAGTAGTAGAAGCCGACCTCGGGGAAGATCATTTTGGATTCCGTAGGAATATCGGAACGCGTGAGTCAATACTGACCCTACGACTTACCTTAGAAGCTAGATTAAGGAAAGGCAAACCTATGTTCTTAGCATTTGTAGACTTAGAGAAAGCTTTTGACAATGTTGACTGGAATACTGTCTTTCAAATTCTGAATGTGGCAGGAGTACAATACAGGGAGCGAAAGGCTATTTACAATTTGTACAGAAAGCAGATGGCAGTTATAAGAATCGAGGGACACGAAAGGGAAGCAGTGGTTGGGAAGGGCGTGAGACAGGGTTGCAGCCTGTCCCCGATGTTATTCAATCTCTATATTGAGCAAGCAGTGAAGGAAACAAAAGAAAAATTTGGAGTAGGTATTAAAATCCATGGAGAAGAAATAAAAACTTTGAGCTTCGCCGATGACATTGTAATTCTGTCAGAGACAGCAAAGGACTTGGAAGAGCAGTTGAACGGAATGGATAGTGTCTTGAAAGGAGGATATAAGATGAACATAAACAAAAGCAAAACAAGGATAATGGAATGTAGTCGAATTAAGTCGGGTGATGCTGAGGGAATTAGATTAGGAAATGACACTTGATGTAGTAAAGGAGTTTTGCTATTTGGGGAGCAAAATAACTGATGATGGTCGAAGTAGAGAGGATATAAAATGTAGACTGGCAATGGCAAGGAAAACATTTCTGAAGAGGAGAAATTTGTTAACATCGAGTATAGATTTAAGTGTCAGGAAGTCGTTTCTGAAAGTATTTGTATGGAGTGTAGCCATGTATGGAAGTGAAACATGGACGATAAATAGATTGGACAAGAAGAGAATAGAAGCTTTCGAAATGTGGTGCTACAGAAGAATGCTGAAGATTAGATGGGTAGATCACCTAACTAATGAGGAGGTATTGAATAGAATTGCGGAGAAGAGAAGTTTGTGGCAGAACTTGATTAGAAGAAGGGTTCGGTTGGTGGGACGTGTTATGAAGCATCAAGGGATCATCAGTTTAGTATTGGAGGGCAGCATGGAGGGTAAAAATCGTAGAGGGAGACCAAGAGATGAATACACTAAGCAGATTCAGAAGGATGTAGGTTGCAGTAGGTACTGGGAGATGAAGGAGCTTGCACAGGATAGAGTAGCATGGAGAGCTGCATCAAACCAGTCTCAGAACTGAAGACCACAACAACAACAACAACAAAGAAATGATCAATTATCCTTACATACACAGCCTTTGAATAACTTTAGCAAACACTAATGGCATAGAAATAGGTGTAAAATTATCTACGTTATTGCTTTCTCCCTTTTTATAAAGCAGCTTTACTATTGAGTACTTTAATCACTCAGGAAACTGACCATTCTTAAAGGAAAAATTACAAATATGGCTAAATACATGGCTAACATGTGCAGCACAGTACTTAAATATTCTGCTAGACACTCCATCATAACCATGAGAGTCCTTAGTCTTCAGTGATTTAATTATTGACTCAGTCTCCCTCTTGTCTGTATCACATAGGAGTATTTCAGACATCAATCTCAAAAAGGCATTTCCCAAGAGAGTTATAATTCCCTGTAGAAACTAAATTTTTATTTAATTCACCAGTAATGCTCAGAAAATGATTGTTAAATACTATACATATATCTGATTTATCAGTAACAGAAATAATTTTACTGTGAACTGACTTTATATCATTGGCCTTGTGCAGCTGACCAGACACTTCCTTCACAACTGGTTTTAACGCTTTTAACACTGCCTTTCCCAATGTCCTTCAGGCTCCAAACACACTACCTCATCCCTCATAACTTTTTAACTGTATCCTAACTCATAGCCTCTTCTCCTTTGAAGGAAGCATATACAGGCAAATCCATTGCATGCTATGGGCACTTACATGGCACCCTCCTATGCCAACTTTTTAATTGGGCATCTAGACGAAACTTTCCAAGCTTCTCAGACCCCTGCTCTGGTTCAGGTTCAGGTTCGTTGATGATATCTTCACAAACTGGTATCAGGGCCAAGATACCCTACCTCATTCCTTCACAATCTCAACACGTTCTCTCCCATCTGCTTCACCTGATCCTCCTCAACCAAGTGCGCAACCTTCCTTTATGTTGACCATCTCTTCTCTCATGGCTCCATGCACACCTCTGCCCACATTAGACCCACCAACCACCAACAATACCTGCATTTAAGCAGCTGCCATCCATTCCACACCAAAAAATTCCTCTCATATAGCCTGACCACCCAGGGACAGCATATGTGCCATGACAAAGAACTATCTTGCCCAGTGTGCTGAGGGTCTCAAAGGCCTTTACAGACAGCCACTGTCCCATAAACCTAGTCTGCAAAAAAATTTCCCATGACACATTCCACACATGCCCCTAGTCCTCCCATCACACCCAAGAACCAGCTACAGAGGAGTGACCCCTTTGTCATCCAGTATAAGTCCAGGCTGGAACAACTAAACCACATCCTTCATCTAGGCTGTGATTATCTATTATCAATGCCTGTAACAAGGGACACCCTACTCAAGTTTCTTACCACCCATTCTAAAGTGGTGTTCCGTCACTACTATCCACCATTGTGGCATCAGTTCGGCCACTGGCGCCTTGCACACTAGCCCGATTGAGAGTCTATATGCACAAGCTGCTGACTACTGCTGTCCTACTATTGTAACTTTTTCCTCAGGAGGTATGCATGTTGTTTGTGTGCCATGCGTGGCCGCCCATCCAATGCCTCCCTATTCGATGACTCCTTTGATCGCTAGTATGGGGCACGTCCCTCTTTTTCTGTTACCTCGTGGAGTTCACTTTCAGCTCTGGCTCCTTCTGATTAACTTCACACTACCTGCAACTTTCCTGGTGGGTGTGAACCCTTCACCATCTTGGCTTCATGTGGCGGATTGTGTTCACGTTGTCCTTCATTTGCTTCCTAAGCATACTACTCCAGCCTCGCTATTCACCTTCAGATTGACGACCTTCACATGGAACTTCACAATAGTACCTTTGTTTACACTGATGGCTCTTGGACTGACCTTGGTGTCGGATGTGCCTTTATTATTGGCACCGACATTTTTTGGTATCTACTTTCAGCATACTGCTCAGTATTTACTGATATCTTCACCCTGTATCAGTCCACAGAGTACATCCAGTGACACAGGCTTTTTGGTTGTCATCCGCCCAGACACTGCGCCCTTCAAAGCCTCTGTGTACTGCACACCATCCATCCCTTAATGCAACGGTTCCAGGAAAACTGCCACGTGCTCTCTCTTGATGGAGCCACTGTGATGTTTATGTGGATTCCTGGTCATGTTGGTCTGACAGGAAACAAGGCTGTTGCCAAGGTTGTAGTCCTTGTACCTCAGCCCACTAGTTCTTATATTCTCTCCGATGATCTCTGTGTTGCCATCTGTCAGGGGATGGTGTCACTTTGGCACTGCCACTGGTCCTCCCTTCATGGGAATGAAACCGGTTATTAAGCCTGTCCCAACATCTTGGACGACCTCCTCTCGGCCCTCCCGCCATGAGGAGGTCATTTTAACTAGGTTGCGTATTGGGAACTTCCTTTTTAGCCACCACCACTTGTTAAGTGGCGCTCCACCACCAAAAGTAATGTGTCCAGCTTTTTAGAAATCAAAAAACTGTTAATTTTCTGTAATATCTATATCATTTTGAAGGTTGGACATTCATCTGTTTTTGCACATAATCACAATTTTTATAGATGCTGTGATTGCCTTTGTACGCCCTTATTATACCAGCACACAGCTATGTCCTCGATGACGCGTTGAACATTATGTTTCACCTCATCGCTGAGGCTGAATTGTCTTCCACCCAAATGTTCTCTCAACTTAGAAACAGAGGGTAGTGAGTTTTTTCAGTGTGCCACAGTAACTGTCAGCATTTATTGTGGTCCAGTAGGCATTAAGTCGAATAACAAAAACACCTTTGGTCCTAAAACACAGTTGCCATGACATGACTGACAGATTGTGTTTGAATTTTTGTGGTGTGGGTGAAGAGGACTGCTGTTGGTAGCATGATTGCTGTTGGTATGCGGTGTAAAGTGAAATGGCCAGATTTCGTCATCCTTGAGAATTGAGGCCAAAAAGTTGTCCTTTTTATCTGCTAAGAAATTCACAAGAAGAATCAGCACATTGCTGTTCGTTGTCTCCTATCGGCATTGGTGGTACCGATCTTGTGCACAGCTTCTGATACTTGTCTGTTAAAATCCTATCATTGGCCCTTCGAGAAACATCAAGAACCAAATTTCAGAAATCTACATCTACATCTACATCCATACTCCGCAAGCCACCTGACAGTGTGTGGCGGAGGGTACCTTGAGTACCTCTGTCGGTTGTCCCTTCTATTCCATTCTCGTATTGTTCGTGGAAAGAAAGATTGTCGGTATGCTTCTGTGTCGGCTCCAATCTCTCTGATTTTATCCTCATAGTCTCTTTGCGAGATATACATAGGAGGAAGCAGTATACTGCTTGACTCCTCGGTGAAGGTATGTTCTCAAAACTTCAACAAGAGCCCATACCGAGCTACTGAGCGTCTCTTGCAGAGTCTTCCACTGGAGTTTACCTACCATCTCCGTAACACTTTGGCGATTACTAAATCATCCTGTAATGAAGCACTTTGCTCTCTGTTGGATCTTCTCTATTTCTTCTATCAACCCTATCTGGTTCGGATCCCACACTGGTGAGCAGTATTGAAGCAGTGGGTGAACAAGTGTACTGTAACCTACTGTATTTGTTTTCAGACTGCATTTCCTTATGATTCTACCAATGAATCTCAGTCTGGCATCTGCTTTACTGATGATTAACTTTATATGGTCATTCCATTTTAAATCACTTCTAATGCCTACTTCCACATAATTTATGGAATTAACTGCTTCCAGTTGCTGACCTGCTATATTGTAGCTAAATGATAAAGGATATTTCCTTCTATGTATTCGCAGCACATTACACTTGTCTACATTGAGATTAAATTGCCTTTCCCTGAACCATGCGTCAATTCGTTGCAGGTCCTCCTGCATTTCAGTACAATTTTCCATTGTTGCAACCTCTTGATATACTACAGCATCATCTGCAAAAAGCCTCAGCGAACTTCCAATGTTATCCACAAGGTCATTTATATATATTGTGAATAGCTGCGGTCCTACGACACTCCCCTGCGACACACCTGAAATCACTCTTACGTCAGAAGACTTCTCCCCATTGAGAATGACATGCTGCGTTCTGTTATCTAGGAACTCTTCAGTCCAATCACACAATTGGTCTGATAGTCCATATGCTCTTACTTTGTTCATTAAACAACTGTGGGGATCTGTATCAAACGCCTTGCAGAAGTCAAGAAACACGGCATCTCCCTGGGAACACGTGTCTATGGCCCTCTGAGTCTCGTGGATGAATAACGTGAGCTGGGTTTCACATGATCGTCTTTTTTGAAACCCATGCTGATTCCTACAGAGTAGATATCTAGTCTCCAGAAAAGTCATTATACTCGAACATAATACGTGTTCCAAAACTCTATAACTGATTGACTTTAGAGATATAGGTCTATAGCTCTGCACATATGTTTGACGTCCCTTCTAGGAAATGTGGATGACCTGTGCCCTTTTCCAATCTTTTGGAACACTCTAGAGACCTACGGTACACCGCTACAAGAAGGGAGGGGGGGGGGGGGGGGGGCGCAAGTTCCTTCATGTACTCTGTGTAAAATCGAACTTGTATCCCATCAGGTCCAGTGTCCTTTCCTCTTTTGAGCAATTTTAGTTGTTTTTGTATCCCTCTGTCATCTATTTCTATATCTACCATTTTGTCATCTGTGCGACAATCTGGAGAAGGGCAGTCTTCCTCTGTGAAACAGCTTTGGAAAAAGACATTCAGTAATTCGGCCGTTAGTCTGTCATCTATTCAAAGTGATCCACCAGTCAACCTTCATGACGGTTTCATCAGAGACCGGTGGTCTCTCGCTCATTTGTTTGTTGTGAAATTCAGTATGGTCGGCAGTAAACTCGCTACACAACTTGCAAAAATTTTTGACATCCATACACAATTCTTTCTATACTTTCACCAGTTAGCAATGAATTTCAGGTGATTCAACAACTTTTGCTATTTCAGTTGATTCAACACCTTTTACATTCAGAAACCGAATAACTGTGTGAACTCTGCACTTGATGGTAGCATCAACCAGAGCTCTATTCATAATTGCTGCCAAGCCAAGACTGAGTAGCCCAGCGAGACCGGCGCATCCCAGTTTGGGATTTATGGAAGCAAAGTAGTTTTTGTGTGTCCCAAATGCTTTGGAAACTGTTCTTTTGTGATTACTCTTGTATATTGTGAGTAAACAGTATCAGTTAAAGAAAGTAGAATGTAGGATAACTCACCATTTGATTTCTTGAAAAACTGTTTTTTTTTGTTAATGAAAAGCAGGTAGACATGGCTAGAGTGTAGTGCTCCACAACTGGAGTGTTCTTTTAGCAAATTACATTTGTGAGTAATTCCTCCACAATGATCTACAGTTTTACAGCTTTTGTACCAGAAAACCACTTACTTGTCTTGCAAAATGCAAATTCTGTACATTTGGGGTGTTTAGACTTCATTTCCATAAATGCAAGTATAATTTAATGTGTGACTGTTGATGGCCCATAATAGTGTATGAGCTTCAAAATTAAGTTCCTCCAATGCAGATGCATGGTTATGACAGAGTTACTCTCTTTGAAGTGCTCAACTGTCTCCCACTTGAGTTGTTGTAAATTGAAGCTGTCCTCCTAGTTTGATTGGCATCTTGTGCTGAATCACAACCAACTTGGAAATTGGTGCACCATTCCACAATGGTGGTTTTTGACAGACATGTTGCCTGTACACATTCTTCATTCTCCAGTAGATGTCTGTTCTGGTATTCGTTCTGCAGCAGCCTAGAAAAAATCTAGCATGTTGATCCTGTTTGGTTGAATTTGATGATAATGTTTCCAAAGTCCACGAGTCTGCATTTAGCATACACACATCAGAAAGTCACGAATAGCACAGTAATACCTTGCCTACATGTTGGTGCTTATATACCAGCACTGGAGCTGCACTAAATTACATATACACTGCAGCAACACCCTCAGTTGGGAACTTTTTGATACCCCTTACAGTTTCTTTGGTTCATTTGTTATTATTTACTGTATTGAGCATTAAATCATTTTCATTGGATGAAATTCCTTCCAATAACAAATAGCAATTTTAAAAATTGCCAGAAGCAATTACAGTGCCATTAGCATTAGAGTGAAGGCTCAGTATGACAAAGTAATAAAATAGCATGCTGTTTAGAATATAAATCAAAGCTCCCCTTTAACACTTCCACTAGTTTCATGTCCTCCCACAATTAAATGAAAGGCCTAAAAGCAGAACAGAATCATCTGCAGAAACAAATTATATGCCTTATTCTCTTGGGCAGTACATTGTTTTCCTCATTGCACAGCTTTTGCAGCTTTATTATATTACCTAATATTTTTCAATCATTTCCCTGTTCATCTTTTGGGTTTTACACTTTGACAATAAATGGTCGAATAGATTCTGTAACATACCATTAAGGTGAAAAGCTTAAAGAAAAACCAAAATGCATTTCATGCAAATATTGGTAAAAGTATAGTCAGGGACGGAGGGTCACAACAAAGGCTGTCACTGTAGACAACATGGCTTTCTGAAAAATGATTGTGAGTGTTACCGGGCGATTATTTCATATTTTATCATTGTATCTGTAAACATCATTGCCAACAGCTTTTTAATTCCGAACTTTTTAAGACAAGTAGCTCCAAAAATTATAGTATGTACTAGAATACTCTTTGTCTTTAAATATGTCTGCTTGTGTCTGTATGTGTGGATGGATATGTGCGTGTGTGCGAGTGTATACCTGTCCTTTTTTCCCCCTAAGGTAAGTCTTTCCGCTCCCGGGATTGGAATGACTCCTTACCCTCTCCCTTAAAACCCACTTCCTTTCGTCTTCCCCTCTCCTTCCCTCTTTCCTGATGAGGCAACAGTTTGTTGCGAAAGCTTGAATTTTGTGTGTGTGTTTGTGTTTGTTTGTGTGTCTATCGACCTGCCAGCGCTTTTGTTCGGTAAGTCACCTCATCTTTGTTTTTATATAGAATATGTACTTTGTTATACAGGTGGATGTTGATATAAGTTGCTAAGGTGTGGCACCATATTAGTAATTTGCAATGATGTGACTTCCATAATCTGTCTTTGTGCTCCTCTTTCCTTATCTTCTTCCCCTCCATTCCCACTTCAGCTTGTCTTCCATTCGTCTTCATTCACACCTTCCCCCCCACTCCCCAGCCCCCCTGCCCCCACGCCCCTGCTGAACTTGCTCTCAATTTGATGTTCGCTTAAGTACTTCATGCTATCATCTCCTACATTAGTGTATTAGGTAATGTACTAAGTGTCTTCTGCATCACTTCCTGATTGCCCCTGGTACATCATCTTGAAAAACCGGTTTGTATTTAATCTTCCTTTTGGCATGAAATCCTCACGTTATTCTCATATGACTAATGGAAGGAAAACTAGAGTTTCTGGAAGTGCAACCCGCAGACAATGAGGTCATTAGCGACAGCTTACGGACAGAGACACATATTTGTGTGCATATTTCTTCTAGCTTAACTGGTGTATGCAGTTGAGTAAAATTCATCTTTATATGTATTAAATAAGTGCACTACATCAAATGATGAGATGATGGTATATTGTGCTACAAATTAATGTTACAGGTATTAACTCAAATGAGCAGCAAATAGCTTTGTTCCAGAATAAAAAAAACCTTCTTTGTCTTCAGAAATCTTCCATTTTACACTGCATTAACAAGTTACTAAATGCATCTTAAATAGATGAAATTGTATTATTTACAGGTACTGTGACTGCTTCGCAAATGGAGAATTCTGCCACATGTGTAACTGTAACAACTGCTATAACAATCTTGACCATGAAGAAGATCGTCAGCGAGCTATAAAGTCATGCTTAGAGAGAAATCCAAATGCATTTCGTCCAAAAATTGGCAAAGGCATGGTAGGGGATGAAAGGAGGCATAATAAAGGCTGTAACTGTAAACGCTCTGGCTGCCTGAAAAATTATTGTGAATGTTATGAGGTAATTATTTCATATTTTATCATTTCTGTCTGTCAGCCTTGTTAACAACTACTTTCTAATACAGATTTAATGTTAAACTTTGCTAAAGTAGCTTCATAAGTAGAGTAGGGTTTTTGAAAAGTCTTTGAACAAATTGAGGGGGTATGCTGGTAGGATCATAAGGAGTCTATGCAGTCCGTACGAAAATATAATGGAGACTTCAGGGAAATTAAATGCAAATCATTGGCAGGTAGGAGACATTTTTGCAAAATGCTGCAAGGGAAATTTAGAGAAGATTGTGCAACAGTTGTACTGCCTCTGTTATGTATCTTCCATGGTGATTATGAGACTAAAGTAAACAAGATAAAGGAGAATATTGAGGCATATAGACAGTTGCTAACTTTGGTACAAAGTACCTTCCGCCGTGAGCTGTACAGTGGCATGTGGAGTATATGTAGATGTAGGTAAATCTGTTATTGTGTCAGGCTCATAATAACCTAATATTTTAGGTTAATTTGTAGGATGAAGCCATTTTCTTTCTTTAGTTATAGCTATTTGTAATGGTTTTCTAATATGTTTTTACAAATGTCGTGGGCTATGCTGCGTACAAAGTGGAGTAGCAGTTTGCATCACTGGCAGGCTTGCTGCAAGTCGCCAGTTAAAATCTACTCAGTAAATATTTATTATTTGGTATTTATCATTTTTAGAAGGTTCTTGAAATTATTTACGTATGTAATGTGTGCACATTCTGGATTACTCAATGTTTGTATAAATAACAGTTATCTCCAACAAGGAAGCAGTCATGTTATGTCTGTACATTTGTGTGCATAATAAATGTGCTTTCAGTGCACTGACAGATTTGGACTTGAGTGTAGTGGGATGTGCCATTGTAAGTTAACTATTAAATGCAACTTCTTTGTTACCTTTTTATGTTATTAGCTGTGACCTCTGGAAAGGCAGTGTCAGACTCTTCATCCACCTGTGTTGCTGTTAATGTTGTTAAACTGAATGTCACAACTCTAATTCTGTTTAAAGACAACAGAAGTCCATATTCCTATTACTCTAACATGTATTGACATTAAATAGGCACATCACCTTTCAATCTTAACATCCCAATACAGATTATCAACGCAGAACCAAAATTAAAAGAAAATTTCATTTGTTTCTTTACACCACATGATACCTATGGTCAAAATTATTTATGTATTCTCTTAGGATTTCTGCATCTCTTCAAAGTAAGTTGTCGGTCCTCAGAACTTACAAACTCCCTCTCAGGTGGGTATTTCTTCTCAACAAGCTGCTGCAGCAATCATCCTATTGTGAAGACATGCATTGTCCCTTTGTCCCTTGGTATGACTCGCCACATGCAAACAAAATAACAATACTGCTCAATATCTGTGCTCCTGCCACAATACCGAATTTTCTTTGCA
Organism: Schistocerca americana; assembly: GCF_021461395.2. Taxonomy (NCBI): domain Eukaryota; kingdom Metazoa; phylum Arthropoda; class Insecta; order Orthoptera; family Acrididae; genus Schistocerca; species Schistocerca americana. The sequence continues at coordinate 570,133,480 of NC_060120.1, forward strand.
AGTGCCATTCATTAGTAAGAAGACTTAGGGATACACACAATGCCTCTGAGTGACACTTAGCACCACAGTAGCCCCACACTCTCATTTTATTATTGACAAGTGATGTGGCAGGCAGTGCATCATTGTAGGAGTATATGATAACAAATTCAGACGAAACACGTCACAGTAAAGGGCGCCCAAACAGTCACACCAGTACACAGTATACTGCCCTCTGATGGCAACACAGGCATGTACACTGATCAGCCAGAACATTATGACTACTGACCTACTAGTGGTATAAACCCAGCCAGATGATAGCAGCATCTCCTGCCTAGGAATGACTGCTAGTGAGACATATGCTCGGTGCATGTAATGTCAGTGAACCTGCTGTCCATGTGTAAAACGGGGAAGGTGCACGATCTATCTTAGTTTGACCAAGGGCACATTTTGATGGCCCAGGGGCTTGGCATGAGCATTTCATAAACTGCACAACTTGTGGAGTGTTCGAGGAGTGCTGTGGTGTCTTCAGCATTTGGCAAAACCGAGGTGCAACCACATCCAGACATCATGGGGTTGGGCAGACACCCTTCATTACAGACGTTGGACATCGAAGCCTAGGCAGACAGATAAAACAGGACAAGCATTGGACTGTTGCAGAACTAACATCAGACTTTAATGCTGGCCAGAGTAAAAATATGTCTCAACACACAGTGCACCAAACACTCCTACCGATGTGCCTGCACTGCTGATGACCCTTTCATGTGCCAATGTTAACACCATGACATCAGCAACTATGGACTGATATGGGTATGTTACCATCAGCGCTGGACATTAGCTCAGTGACAGAACATTGCAGGGTCTGATGAACCCTGATACCTTCATCATCAGGAACAGCTCCTTGACACTTGTACTGTGGGACAGAGACAAGCTGGTGGTGCTCCACTATGCTCTGAGGAACATTTGTGTGGGCACCCATGGGTCCAGTGGAGCTCGTGCAAGGCACCATGATGGGCAAGGAGTTTCATACACTGGTTGCATTTCCTGATGGCAGTGACTTTTTCAGTGACATAATGCTGCATGTCAGAAGGCTGGGAGTGTGATGGAGTGGTTCAAGGAACACAGTGGTGACTTCCAGTTGATGTGCTGGCCTCCGCCTCACCAGATCTGAACCTGATTGAACGTTACGGTATATTGATAATTTTTACTATGGACCGTCTGACAGCAACTGAATAAAACACAATTTTAGTGCCATACGCGTTTCGCCTTTATTTTCTGCAAGGCATTATCAGTGGCAGGTTGTGTAGACAATTTCTTACATATTACGCTCCTGTTGCATTTTTGGTGGTGTTCCTCTTCTTATGAACGCCAATTTGCGGTTTTTTCCACATTCCACAGCACTATGCACTGAACGCTTGTTTTAATGCCATAAGTAAAAATTATCAATATACCGTAATATTACACACAACTGAGGAAGACAGGACTATAAAAGTTGAAGATGTCAATACTGATTGAACATGTCTGAGATGTGATTGAATGTGGTGTCAGAGCTAATTACCCCACTCCCTGAAATTTACTGGAATTAGGTGACTTGTGTGTGCAGATGTGGTGCCAACTCCCTCCAACGCCCTACCAAGGCCTCGTTGCTCCCATGCTACGACACGTTGCCATTGTTACCTGTGGCAGAGGGGACATACTGGCTATTAGGTAGTTGGTCATAATGTTCTAGGTGGTCAGTATATTCTCACAGACAAATGATCATAAATGTGCCAAATGGCCTCCTGTGATAGATGGACCCAAGTATCTGGCATCTTTTGTCGCAGTTCAGCAATAGTTCTTGCAGGCTCTGGAGAACGAATAAGTTCCTGCTTCATGATATTCCATACATGTTCAATTTGCAAGTGATCTGGTCACACATTGTGTCGCAGCAGCCTTATGTGGATGAGTATTGTCCTGTTTGAAAAGCACATCACTATCCTGTTGAAGAAATGGCAGTAGCACGGGGATAACAGCATTTGCAGTGTAGCAGGAACTAGTAACTTTACACTACAGAAACACCAATTGTGACCGCACATTGTAACTTATGGCTCTCACGTAGTGAAGCCTGGGATGGGACCAGTGTCCCATGGCTAAAAAACTCTGTGCCATACACATATACATCCACCACTCGCCTACAGACAGAATGTACTCTCATAGGTGACAACAACAGAGCTTCATTCCTCTCTCTCGTGACTCTTTCTCTACACTAGAGTAGCCATGCTGGGTGGTTCCCAAAGTAACCTCACTAGAGGCACGCCTGATTGTAGTCCTGCTGTCTCAGATGTCATCCCTGTATGATAATCGGATGTGCATCACTACTTACATAATGCATGGATCTTGATGTGTGCCTGTACTATGCAGACATGCTGAGCCTGGGCTACATTAGTGGAAATGTGCCACAGAACGCTGCTGAGAATAGCGACACACCACCAATACATTGTGCCCCACATGTGATATGTCCATCCAGCCTCCTCATACTCCCCATGTGGCAAGGTTGCACCCTAGAATGAATGTTGCAAACACCCTTCAGCACATTTGCTGCCTGCAGAGTCAAAACAGAGGGTGGGCAGGCATGACTGCTAAGCGCCATCTGATTGCCAATGAGTATGATCAATGAATCACTTAACACCACATCCCCTTAGTACGCACATACATGTATGCCCGGGTACCACTGAGAGTTTCAAATTATTATTATTATCATTATTATCATTATTATTATTATTGTTGCTACTATTCCTCAACCCCTCCTCTCCTGTGATTATCTGCTCGCCCCACTTCATATGTAGAGTTTGTACAGTCTTTTTATGTAAGTAATAAACTCTTTTGATGCTTTTTTTCTAACTGCTGATACTGTATAAGGCTATTTACAATTATCTTCTTGGGAAAGTTAATGTGCTTTCCATTTACACACATATTGTTTTACGTTGAGCATCATTACAAAAATAATGTATGACTGTTATAACTAAAGGAAAGAACATTTATATTTGCACATAGCATTTTCTTATTATGACAGATATTTGCATCTTAAATGCAATTACAGTATACCTATAATAATGAATTTATTCATTTGCCCTTGACACTGCTTTATCATTAAAGTATTTGAATCCTGCAGTACATCCTGGTACATTTGAACCCAACACTGCTTTTTCATTGCAATATTGAAATCATAATAGCAGCTTCACTATAGCTAGAATAATGTGCTGTCATGCTATATTTACAAAAAGTCTCTTTAAAACAAATATCTTTTGTGAGAAAATAACAGATCCTAGGCTACCTTTGCATTCCGTATTATTTTTGGTTTTCCTTTAATAGGTGAAATTACATTCTGAGTGCTTAAAAATCCTGATCTTTCCTACTCTTTTTATTTTGTGGTTCCTTTGTCTTATTTTTGTTGCATAAACTCTGACACGCTTAATACCTTTCTATATTTTCCTAATTAATTGCATTTCTCAAGATATTGCAACTCAATCCAGCTTCGTTCTATGCAACATTAGAATGAGTCTCGAAATGTTAAACACTTTACTTATATTGAAATTACGTTTCACACTTAGTTCCTCAGACACATTTCTTTTCTCACCACTTTCCTCCATGGAGGTGGTATCTCTGTACCAAGCTTAGCACAGGTGCAGGTCTTCGTTCCTTGATGCACCCACCACATTTTGTACAACACTACATACGTTTGGGTACACTGTCCTGTCTGCAAACATAATGTTACTCTTATCTTGCAGAATAAAAATTAAACCATCTGTTTGCATCTTCTTATTTTATCTTAGTCTCCTAAATACACATTTACATCATGCTCAGTATTTCTCTAACAGGGTTGCCACAGGTTCTGGAAACCAGGAAATTTAAAACAGATCAGGGAAATCAGGAAGAGAGGAAAAAAACTGTAAAAACTTTATTTTTGTCATAGTAAATGAAATGGTTTGTTTACTGAGGTGTCATGCATTGTCACTGGCTGGGTGCAGCTGAATATGTGCGCTGCTTCCCTACTCCCTCATTAGTACTGCTTCTCCCCTTCCTCCCACTCCCGTCAGCTTGCCGTCAGTGCTGCCACCTCTTCTTTCCGCTAGCCTAGCTGCTTCCAACGAGAGGCAGGGAGGCATGAGGAGTGGTTTGTTTGGATCTGATTTTCAAAGATTGTAGGTGCAGTGGCTGGAGAAGGCAGTCATGTGTGCACGAGTTATGTCTGAGTGATTGTGTGAATGCATGTGTGTGCACTCTCGTTTTCTGACAAAAGGTATAGCTAAAAATTTAGTTGTGAGAGAGTGATTATTTTTTTACATGCCTGCCTGCGTCTCAGCAATCATTATTATTATTGATTTTCAGAGTATTTGAACAAGTTATCTGTTGCATGGATTGAGCACCGTGGTCTCATTTCATCAGCATTCTGTCTGTGGCTTGTGAATAACTGGCCACACAAGTGGATTTCCATGACAGGCCAAAAGCGCAGACCATTTCTGCGGGTATCTGTAATGGATCGGGCCTGCCGATCTGAAGGCATTCAGTTCCCACTAATGTAGTGGCCCTGCCTGTCGGATTTAGTCTCACTGATCTGCCCGCAGGCTGGGTCTGTTTGTGTGTTGCGTAATGCAGCGGATTTTCATGGTTTATCCATGGTTCCAGGACTGCAGTGCTCCTGAACAGGCCAGAGGCCATGGGCGATGGGTTTCAGGGATTGTGACTCTGTCATTGCAAGTACTTTTGTTTGTTCTATTACATTTTGGCACTTCAAAAGTAGTTAATATGTTAGATAGTATGGACGGTAAGTTGGTGGCGGTTTGTACGCTATGTACTTAAATATCTCTTGAAAGTAAAATCACACAATACTGAAAAATAATACGTACAACACAATGGGTAATCACTGTCTATAACGAATATAGTAGAACCAATGTTTTATTGGCTGTCACCTGCAGTGTTAGTTTATGCTGTTCATCCCCGCCCTGTACACTTCTTTAGAGGCCCACTTTTTTCTGAGGTTATTTCTGAAATCAGTGAAGATATTTTAAAACTGTCTTGCAACCCCAAGGAAATGCCTATTTATGTCACCAAATGTGACTCGTTGTATTGAAATAAAATAATATCAATGGTCTTAATGAAACACACATACCATCTGACTTGCTTTCCCCATTTAGAAAAGTTCATTACAAAAGATGTTGATGTAGATTTTTGCTCGCATGAGGAAACACCATCTGCTTGCAATCCCCTTTTTTTCCCCCTCATTTGCACTAATGTTTCTTGTATCATGGCTGCAAAGGCAGATTGTCAACTTATGTCTTAACTTACCCTTGAGATCTCAAAATTTGTCAAGGAAAAATGCTAAAACTTGTCTGGAAATCGGGGAAATATCAGGGAATTTCACTTGGGGAAACTAGTAGCAGTCCTGTGTAAGTACTCATTTGTAGCAGTCTAGGCAGCAATACTAGTCATTAGGATACTCGTTATAAAAATATATCAGTGTGCCATAAACACTATTTTAGTAATCAAGTGAACATATTACAATTATTGTACTGTTTATGTTGGCACATCATCATTGTTGTTGTAATACTGATCGTTATCATGTCATAAATTACACTTATGATCAACTGTCTTGTCTTTCTTCCTCCATAAACTTGATGTCAGTAGCACTTTCCAAAACAGTTTCAAAGCAGTATACATCGGAAAGGAATAATTTGTCCTTATCTCTTTTGATTTTTGTTTGTTTATTTTTTTTGAAGTTGTAAGACATATATTTGCCATGGATATTTCTTTGCGGGGAAATGGTGGACATTAAAAATGATTGAAAAAAAAATAGTAAAAAAGAAAGTATGGGAAGTTAAGGCTTAAACTACTGGGAGCCATTCCTTTTGGAGAGAGCATAATTGCAGGCACATGTGTTTCAATGAGGGATTTGTAAGTAAGTATTGTATACCCACTTTATACAAAACAATATAAATTCATCTAATTAATAAATCTATGGAAATAATTCTCTCCAAATAAAATTAGTCATTGCAATGTATTTATCATTTTCTCATTGTTGATTCTAAATTTCTTTACCTATCATGTCACAATTTAGCTTTTAGTGTGGTGGCAGTAGTAGAACAATTTTAAAGGAAGATGCTTCTACAGTGCAAGGGCAGATAGATTGTAGTGCTTTGAGAATTTTGGAGTAAATTCTAGAACCACTTGGCCTTCCACCATTTCGAACACCCGATATTTTACAGGTTAGTGGGAGAAACGAATAATCCCTACTGTGCATTGCCCATTTATATGTGCAGGTCTAAAAACAGTTATGAGAAAGAGATGGACCCAGCGGCTGAATGGCGGCAGACAAGTGCTTGCTGTACAGTCCACAGAGTTTCCGTGTATGGATCGAAAAGATCAAGGAAAGTTTATGTAGTATTCTGTGCTCTTTAGTGTCTGTATTGGTTGTAAAAAGACTAATGGACAATTGAATATAGATTTCTATGTTCATTTATGTATTGGACTCGTTTGGGACTAGAGGCTCTTGAATTACTTAAAGTCTAGTCTACGAACGAAGCAAGACACATCTACACCGAGCGAGGTGGCGCAGTGGTTAGCACACTGGACTCGCATTTGGGAGGATGATGGTACAATCCCACATCCAGCCATCGTGACTTAGGTTTTCCGTGATTTCCGTAAATCGCTCCAGGCAAATGCCGGGATGGTACCTTTGAAAGGGCATGGCCGACTTCATTCCCCGCCCTTCTCTATTCCAATGAGACTGATGACCTCGCAGTTTAGTCTCTTCCCCCAAACAACCCCAAGACACATGTGTACTATTTGAGTGTGTGTGAGTGAGTCTAATGTTTAAGGAATAAGTTAGCTTGCAGAAGTTATTGTCTGTGGAAGTTGAAAATATATAGTGATTGAACTGAAAAGTATTTTACAAGTGCCGAAATTATTTCGAGGATAGAGAAGTATTTTAATAAATTCCTTTAACCAGCTATAGTATTTGGAGAAGCAGCTTTTGGGAGATCAACATAGCTGATTACCTAGAGAAGAGCATCAGCTACACACAACATGCAAGTTAACTGATTTGAGAGACGTGTGAGCCTTGCAACTCAATACCCCACTGTCTCTTGTCATCTGAAAAACGTTAGAAAATCACATATATAGAGGTGATTGCTATTATATGTTTTTGGAAATGGAGGAGTGGGTACAATAATTCATTTTACTGAAAGTGATTGGTAAAAGCTGACTTCCAGATATTTGTATCTTAAATCAGTGGTTGGGTTCTGCTGTGAAAACACTGATGGTGAAATGTCACCAGCACACTAAGCCTTATCAACTCTAATTTGATTAGTAACTCTTTCCATTAATGCTACTGTATCTTACTGTCTTTCCTTTTTTACCATCAGAATCAAACATTTCGAACAAATTGCTGTTATTTACTACATAAAAAGTAAAGTTATGTGCCTATAGTGGCTGGGAGACACGAAAGGGCAGGTTCAGCTGCCTAATTGGAATGGGTTTTCCTAACCTTTGCACCCACAGGCACCTTTTCTTCACAAAGTGTGAGGGTTATGTCCATCAGCGTATCTGTTAAGTGTTGGTGGCTGCATAGAGGAGCTTAACATCTCCATCCAATGAAAGGGCCACAATGAACAGTCATGGATATTAGTGCAAAGAATAGTGATCAAGGATATCATGCCTGCACCTCTCGTGTCACTCTGTTCTAGCAGCAAAGAGGAAAATTGTCAGCAGCATGAAGCATAACTGAATGGTCACTCATCCAATTACTGGCCAGTCCAGACAGTGCTGAACTTCGTTGATCTGACAGGAAAATGTTTTATCCACTTCGGCCCCTGGTATGTGATCAACACCATATCAGTTAGTTTTAAATTGTTTACAAAAATCATGTACATACGTTTCTCATCACTAAAGTTGTAGTTTTGTACCTAATTTTAATAGTTTCTCCCACATAGAAGTTCTCACCTGCATTAGAATTAAAATTACTTTCTGCCCTTAATCTTAAAATTTTTGATATAGTTCCAGTATTGTACACTAATAAATGAGGTGTAATTGCAGATAATTGTGTCTTTGTTTGAGCCTTTCATTTAAGTAGATTATTTACCCATTCCTCCAATCTTGTGAAAGTGGAAAATGAAATGGCTAATTCCTCTGAATCCTTATCTTATTCTAAAATATTAGCATCTGAAACTTGTTTTCATTCTGTATTTGAGTTACCAAGAATATTGCCTTTCCTCATTTTAATTAAATCAGAAGTTTGCCTTTTAAAGTAAGAAAAATTCTAAAATTGGCAACAAATGTTAAATTACATAAAAGATTTGTTCTACCTTTGCTCAGTACCTGTCTTTTTTCAGCTTTTAGATGTACTATAAATCGCCATAAACTGTTCACTAAAGTTGTCAGAATATCTTACAAATGGTCTCGATGTTTCTTATTAATACTGGTATATGAGGTGTGTTCAAAAAGAAACCGAACTTTTGAAATAGCGCGCCAATCTGATGAGAGAGCACACTGCGGCTACAGAGTGCACCTAGTGGCAGGTTTAGACAAGAGACTGCCATTTGCCTCATGTTGTTTGAACAATTAGCTAGCAGACCACAGCCGCTGAAGTAAGTATGTGTACAGCCCGCTCGTCAGATTAGTGCACTGAAGGAGCTCGAAGAACTTGGGAGTGTGAAATTCTGCTGAAAACTTGGCAAAACTTTCATAGACACATTTCAAATGCTTAGCCAAGCATACCGGGAGGACTGTATGTGTCATACACAGTCCTATGAGTGGTTTAAACGTTTCAACAGGGCAGAATGTCACTCCGTGATGATTTCAAGTCTGGACGTCCTTCCACATCAACAAATGATGGCCGTGTGGATTGTGTTCATGCTGTGATTTCACGGAAATCATCGTTCAACAGTTTGGGAAATTGCTGAGGAGTTGGACATCAGCGTAGGATCGTGCCATCAAATTTTGTGTGAAAAACTTGAGAAGCATTGTGTCAGTGCAAAATTTGTACCATATCCGTTGGCAGAAGATCAGAAACAGACCCATGTTGAAATGTGTGAGGAACTGCTTGCTGCTTTCAATGACAATGAAAACTTTCATAAGAATGTCATAACAGATGATGAGATGTGGGTTAACGGGTATGATACTGAAACGAAGATGCAGTCGTCACAGTGATCACCTCATGCAAAAAAGACGCACGAGTTGGCCAAAGATGAAGGTGATTTTGGTTGTATTTTTTGACTGCAAAGGCATTATCCAACATGAATTTGTGCCATGTTGTCAGATGGTAAACAAGAAAGTGTACCAGGGAATCCTAGTGCACATGAAGGATGCTGTGTGCAGGAAGAGGCCTGAACTGTGGGAAAACCAGAGTTGGATGTTGCATCATGACAATGCGCCAGCTCACATGTTACTACTTGTCTGCAGCTACCTAGCAAAACACCACATACCCATTGTGCCCCATCCACCATATTCTCCTGACCTAGCCCCAGCAGGCTTTTCCTGTTTCCTAAACTGAAAAACATGTTGAAAGGCCTTCATTTCCAAACAATAGAGGAGTTACAGGACAATGCGATAAGAAACCTGCGCACCATCCCACAAAATGTGTTCCAGCAGGCATTCCAAAACTGGAAAAAGCAGTGGGAACGGTGTATTGCAAGTAGAGGGGACTATCTTGAAGTGGACAGTGCTTAAAAAGTTGTACAATAAGCAATAAAGCTGATACAGCAAAAGTTGGGCTTCTTTTTGAACACGTCATATACACTCCTGGAAATTGAAATAAGAACACCGTGAATGACATTACGTATTTGCCAGATGAGTTCTTTTGCTTGCATGGCACAACACAGCAGTGGGTAGAGAACACAAAGAGAAGCCCAATAGCTGGGATACATTCCAGGCCAAAATGAAGAAAATGGTTAGTGGGAGTCTGCAGCAGGTCCACTCAGCAGAAGAGTAGTTGCAGAACAGAACCCAATGGAATGCAGTAACGACACAGTCTTAAATACAGAATGTTTTGGCCTCGAGCTGTATTAGAAATCGGAATATGACAGAAGATGGACACTGCAACATTCCGCTGTTCTTTACCATGATATTGTGTGGTGAAGTAAAGTGTGATCAGGAGCTAAGATTTAATGTTGTTTAATCTTGCTCACCTTGGTATTTCAGCACACTCACCAACCTCTTCTGGTTGAACTTCTGTTCTCGAAGTGCTGCAGTTACTGCCGGAAGTTAAGAGTACAGAATCCATCATCCAGATCTCAAAATCATCACAAAAAATTTGATAAGGATAGAGCCTGTTTTGTTTAACAGATTTCAGTTGAGTCCCTCTATAACCAGTTTCTCTCTTGACCCCAAGACGTCACAGGAATTGTCACAGGCGCTCTTCCTCTGTGGCACACATCATATCTCCAAGACGGCAATTGACAACACAGAATTAATTACCTGAGCAGCAGGTACTGCAAATGCAGTACAATGTTTATTGTTGTCTCAGCTTGCAAATGCGCTGTGTCCATCCATCTTATGATATATGCACATACATAAAACATACAACCAAACAGCAGATTATATATACATTACAAAACTAAATTTTTTGTATAGGGGATCATCATTCATCACTTCGAAAAATCTTGTGCAACACATCACTTCGCCAAAGTGATATGTTAATCTTCAGATACCTCACCTTAGACGAATGACATCATTATTACTGTGAAACATTAAAAAAATGGTAAATATTTGAAATTCAAAACTAGTTTTTACCTTCTCACAACAAGCATTACTAGCATTTGTCTCCTGGATGTACAGTCACTTTTGTGATTGCATCTCGTTTTAAATAAATATATTTAATCACATTTATTAACTGTGGAATGCTCCACATTAGATTGTAAACCGTGAATCATAGACATGTATTTGCCTCGACTCCATTTTGAGTAAGTTCTTAACCTTTCTACCAGGCACTCAGTCTTTTACTCTGGATATGGAATCTCAGATAACAGATATGTATTACACATATGGATCATTCAATAGTTTCCTTAAGACATTTCGTGGTTTTCTCATGTGCCCGCTTATTACTAGGCCCTACAGTCCAGGAGCCATTTAGCTGTATTGTCCATATGTCATGTAATTGAGTACATTTATTCCAGAATTCAGGCTTGTCTAGCCACATTCATAAATGTTTGGAAATCACTGGATGTGTGCTACATTGTATTACATACTATCACCGATAATTTATTATTATTATATATTTTTTTTATTATTTTTTAAAAGAGAGAGATTCCTCTAGGAGGAATATATGACACTATAAAACTCGGAGCTGTACTGGAATATTGGTTTGTGTAGTTGTTAAAAGAAACAATGCAATCTGTGTTATTTTGAAAGTTTCCTCATTAGATATCATCAGCATCCATAAACTGCCACCAAACCAGAGGAGTTACATGTTCTGAATATTAATGAGTATTTCTTGTCAGGCACTATGTAATCAGTTACACTTATCTTTTCAAACCTAATGGTATTCATACAAAACTCAGACACTTGTCTCCTTTTTATGGCATCTTTAAATTAGCGTATGGAACAGGTTAACCAACTTAGCTAAATTCATCTACTTAGCTACTTGGGAGGAACCTTGAAAGTAACGGTATTAACTTGTATAGGAGCCATCAGGATCCACCTCTTTCCACAGAGATTTCTCTACACAATCATTTAATTATCCAAATCTGTATTGCCCCATTATGTACCATCTTTTTTCACTCAGGAGTGGGTCATCCTTTTGCTCTAGACCCACCTATCCTTTCTATCTCACCATACATACATACATACATAGTACAGTACAGTATCTTGTTGACAGCGTGTGCAACTCTACCTCCTCATTTTATGCGTATATATTGAGGTACTTACTACTACTGTAGCCCATATTCATACCTGTTTTTAAACTGTCTTGTCTCCTGTACTTTCTTTACTCCGTAGTACATATTCACTTCTGTAACTCGGAATGTTCTCCTGTTGTATCTTTCAACAAATGCTCTCGTGTTACATTGTGCAACAGTCATATTTGGATGTTAATCCGTCATTTTTACACTTCATAGCTAAGGGTACTATCCTCTCCTTGATTATCCCCCATCAAAAGTGAGAGGGCTAACATCCAGCTCCACACAGAAAAAGAAAGCACTCCTGTAGGTTCTGCAGTGTCTTTGCCGTGTAAAGCTTGTTGATAACTATTGTTTGCCACATACTAATTCAGAACTGTTAGCTGTAAAGGAATGTTTCTTAAGACACACATTCTTTGATCAAAGCTACACTGATGAGCCAAAACATGACCACCTACTTAAATGCATGTTGGTCCACTTCTGGAACACAATCCAGCAGTGATCCCAAGTGCCATGAATCGACAAGTACTTGATAGTTCCCCAGAGATCTGTGGCACCAGATGCCTACGCACAGGTCACACTCTTCCCGTAATTTAAGGATGGTTGTTTTGTGGATGTGGAACTGGCACCTGATAGCATCCCAGTTGGGTTTCATTGGTTCAGGTATGCTTAATCTGATGGCCAAGACATCAATGTGAGTTCACTATCATGCTCCTCAAACCACTGCAGCATGATTTTGGCGTTGTGGTACTAACAGTTATCCTGATGGAAGATGCCATCGCTGTTGAAGATGCCAAGCATAAGAGGTTACAGGTGGTCCTAATAATGTTCACGTCATCCACTGCTGTCACAGTGTCTTCAATTACTGCCTCAGGCCACATGGAAACCTAGGTAAATGTTCTTCATAACATAATACTGCTCCCACCTGCATGTGGCCGTGGCACGTTGCATGTGTCAAGCAGCCATTTGCCTGGATGACAGTGTATCTAGACATGACCATCAACCTGGTTTAACAATAAATGAGATTCATCTGACCAGATAACAAAATTCCATTGATCCACGCTACAATCTCAATGATCCCGTGCCCACTGTAATCGTAATTGATGATGTTGCTGGGTCAATATGCTGAATCATGTGCTCCAAAAGACTTGTGCCTGCGCCATTACTGTACTGATTCATTAGATCTGTCACAGATCACCACCTGTCCTGCTTTAGAGAATGGGCAAGCCTCTGATCCCAGTGTTCTCTGATGACGTACAGATGCCCAACTTCTTGTTGCCTACTAGCATTCAGCAACAACTTTCCATACATGCTCACAGTAGTAGCATGTGAACGGCTGACCAGCTTCGCTGTTTCAGAGATGATTGCTTCCAGGCACTGGACCACAATCTGTCTTTTGTCAAAGTTGCATAAGTCAGCTCAAAGTCACTTTTAAGTCAGCAGATTTCTGCATGTGCGCCACTTATCGCTAGAATCGTTCCCCATTCATCTCTGCGCCACTCATATACTTCTCCTATCACATCACATGCCCTCAGTGCCACCAGGTAGCATCCAACATTGTGGTAAATTAGGGCCAGATGTGCGGTGAACCAAGGACATGTTGTAGCACCAGTTCCCACCTGCAAAGTTCTGAGAACCTGGGGTCTGGATAAGAATCGAGATTGCACATATGATGAAACAGTCACCGAGGTCACAGCTGTCACCCTCTGTCTTTGCCCATCACAGCTGTCACCCTCTGTCTTTGCCCACTCATCCTAACTGATAACTTGGTGGTAGTCATGCCAATGTAAAAGGCTGAACAGTGTTTACATAAAATCTGGTAAATGACTATCTTTTTACCTGTGGCTCGTCATTTGATAGTATATGTATTGCCACTTACAGTGGTGGTATAAAGCATGATGGGAGGGTGTATAGGGCACGTTTTACAGCAGGGGCTGTCAGAGAGGGAGGAGCCATAGGATAGGGAAATGTATGCGGGAGGAGTGTACCATTTATTATTGCAGATGTGATTGTGATCTATGTATTTTTTTCTTCACCAAATGTGATCCAATAGCTCTTTGGGATTAAAGGGAAGTATTCAAAAAATTCCATTTCATCTGTGCTTTGCATTCAAAGGCTCAATCACATTTGTGTTAATAACATCATTACTAATTATACTGTGTTTAATTAATCTGACAAGTTCCTCCCAATGTATAATCACCACATTCTTTGTTTAATGTATCAAAACCTTTTATAACCTTCAACTATTGACCACCCCTTATACCCTTCATGGAAAAAATCTACATCTCAGAGCTTTAAATGGCCCTTTTCTATCAATCGTCTAAATATTTAGTTCTTGTTGAAGGCCACAGAGTGTATTTCTTTTAAGTTCCCAGACTATTATTATATCATCTTAAGTCGAGAAGCTCAAATGCTGTTGTTGGTTGGTGGTGGTGTGTGTGTGTGTGTGTGTGTGTGTGTGTGTGTGTGCGTGCGTGCGTGCGTGCGTGTGTTTTACTAGGAGACCAGTACTACCACTTAAATTTTTCCTGGAAATCATTTGAGGGCATAACTTCTTCAGCAGGAGCAGTTTCCCACTCTGCAATGTCACCCTCTAAATAACTTAATGTGAAATCAATCCTCCTAGAATCATCCCATTTCTTTGGTAGTGTGTTCATACATGATCTTAAAAAACATGAGGTGAGCCTCCCCCATGTGGCTTATATTTAGTAAATTGTTTGGCTACACTAATTTTGTTTCCTAGCTGCAATTCCTTGATTAGCTTGGTTGACAGTCCACTATTGGCACAGATCGTCCTTTTTAGTCTTAGTTAACTCACCCCAAATTTTCTGTATTTCTTTCTGTTTTATGTACCTCTATATTAGAATGAAGTGCACTTACAGACAGTTCAGTCTCTTATCCTACTTTATCATCAACTAGGTCCACTACACACGCTCTTCCAAAGTAGAAACTGAAGAGCCTGGAATCACGGCTACATCCAAATCATTACTTTGTTCCAATGCTCTCAGTATTAAATAAATCCCTGAGATACGATTGTGTATTGTTTTAAATTCCTGCTCATTTAATTTTTTTAATTGATCAGGTCCTTGTTTATATATCTAAATTGTTTATTCACTTCATGTTGAACTAAAGTGCACTGTTTCCATATTTCCAAATTTGTTTCATGTGTCAAGGTGGAAAGTTTTGTCTGTAACTGAGAGATACTATCCTCCACTTCTGGCTTTTCCCTAATTAATTCATTGATATGCTGTTCTAATTCTGTAATTGTCATTTTTATTTCAGTCTTTAATTCAGTTTTAATATATTCTAGTGTTCTATTTGTTTTTGTGTCGTGTTTATTGTTTTTATCTCCTTTTTATATCATTAGCCATTTGTTCACTAAATACATGAAACCAAGCCAGGAAATCTGAATCCACTTTTCTCGTTACCCCTGGTGTGCAATGCGTACAGTAACATGTGTCCAATTGGTCTCAGATTAATATTGTAACAAGGCTAGGTACACCACTGTAGTACACCCACAAATTCTGCTTACAAAATCACTTGCAGTTTACCAACACCCCCCCCCCCCCCCCAAAAAAAATAAAATAAAATAAAATAAATTATGCTGACAAGGAGCTAGATTGGTGTGTAGGCCACTGAAAGTGGATTTGCCATAGCTGCTGCTGCTGTGGATTGATGTGCTGTAACTGCAGTCCGCTGCTGTTGATGTAGACTGCTCTTGAAATTCATACAACTGAAGTCCTCCATATCCTTCATAGTTGTAGTCGTAATCTTCAGAGTTATGGAACAGTTTTTTCTTCTCCGTTGTAATTGCAGTCGAAGGATTTAATAATTGTTCAACAACTGCCAAAACTTCATCAAGATTCTTTATTCGCAACAGTTGATTTTGCACTTCAGCCGAAACTTAGCTGTTGGTCTTTGTTACTATTGACTACAAATATTGACTCCTGCAAAACTGCATACTTAATATTTGCAAATGCTCTTTAAAATTTAAAATTTCTGTTTGCTTTTCTTGTTCTTCATAAAATTGATTTACTCCCAGCCGTATTTGCTCTGGGTCCTGTCATGGTCACCGCAAGCGATGTCCCACTGGTTCTTTACCATATCAGGTGGTGGAGTACAGTCTGATCAGAAGCTAAGACTTCGTGTTATTTAATATTGCTCACCTAGGTATTTCAGCACACTTGCCAACCTCTTCTGTTCGAACTTCTTTTCTCAAAGTGCTGCAGTTACTGCTGGAAGTTAAGGGTACAAATCCAACATACATCTCTCAAAATAAATGTGAGGTTTCTAATTAAGAAAATCTTGTATATTTTACTCTTGTTTACAATAACTGTCTGTTACAAAGTTGTCACATTATTCGGAACATCGCAAAAATATTGATAAGGACAGAATCCTGAAATGGTCTTTCGTGTTTAACAGATTTCAATTGTGTCCCTGTATAACCAGTTCTTGATTTAATTTTCTCATTTTGAGGGAACTGAAGAGTGGTGTGTTTAATTGTTAAAAAAATCATTCAGCAGCCAAGATCACATAAAATATTTTTTTATTGAAGATATCCGGCTTCAACGAACTATGTTGTAATCTTCAGGTCTTAAAATCTCTTGTTGTAAAACACGTTCATTTTATGCTGTCATTGCCCACAAACGAACTGTCTTAAAAAAAATATTTTATGCTATCTTAGCTGTTCAATGGTTTTTCTGTGGCACACACCATATCTCCCAGGCAGGAACTGGGAATGTCTTATAAATCGCTCAACCAACGGATACTGCGAACGGGTTACGATATTTATCGTCATCACAGCTGGCAAATATGCTGCATCCTTCCATCCCATGATACATGTGCTTAAATAAAACGTACGTCCAAATGGTAGATTATCTAATACATTGTGAAAATAAACTTTTTAAAGTGGTGAACATCATACATCGGTCCAAAAAACGATTGTGCAACACATCACTTCACCAAAGTGATATGTTACATTACAAACACACACTGTCTGTCTTTCAAGTAATCCATTGATGGAATGCAGCAGCATGCATAAAATCTGTCACCACTGCATTAAATGACATTTCTTCTGATCAGAGGGGAGGTCCAGCATGCTGAAAACTATAGAAGCCTTAAAGGATGAGGAACTGACCGAAGGAGAATTCCAGTTACTAAAAGGAATATTGTATATGGGAAATGAGAACCAGTGAGGCAGAATTGTTTGCTTCCATGCATCCATGGTCAGCTATCATAAGTATTTCCATGATACTTCAACATCTGGGATTCTGAAGACTAGACATAATAAGACATAGGTGTCACAGACCAGGTCTCTAATGATACGTTAAGCATTACATGAGCCACTGTAAGGAATGCTTAAGACAGCAGCATACGCTGCAATTATCTCTAGGGCATATGGAACCAATTCCACCTGCAGCATTGCCATTCCACGAAATTGGAAACACCACCTTGGAGAAGTTCCCGATGTCAGCAACTGAGAATTGATGGATAATAGTCTGCAATGACTACCTCACTTACTATGCAATCACAAAAGCTGTGCCGACTACTGAAGCTCCAGAAATTGCAGGGTTTCTTGTAAAAGACATCATTTTGAAGCACAGAGCACCCTGTATCATCACCTTGATTATGTAAAAATTCTTCTGTTGAGACCAGTGTCAGAAGTAATTTCGAATTGTGATCTCACCTGTATGATGACCACTGCCTACCAACCAAGGATAAATATTCACAAAATGTGTTGATAAGAAGCTGGCAATATGCTCTCAGTGTACAAGGAATTGCTGAAAAGTAATGCCTCCAAATTTTCTATTCTGTTATCAGTATCGGTTGAGGTATGATATGTTGTGCATATTACTCGGTTAACTTTCCCCCTTTGCTGCCACAATTTGTAAGCTTCTGCCACTAGAGAGCTCCAAATTACAGCGTGTAACAAGGTGGTGTGTAACGTAACTGTGTTGGTTTAATAAAGTTTGTAACAGCAGAAAATGTGACTCTAACTGCAATCTATAGAAGAATGAAAGCTGTGTACAGTGATGATTGTGCCAGTATAAGTAATTTAAGACCTTCAGTTGTTCATGTTTGTAATGAAGGAAAGTGGCTAACCTCAACGTCAGCGACAGAGTTCGGAGTAGATAACCATGTGCAGCTACCAATAAGACTCACTCTTACCAGGTTAATGAACTCCTCAGAGAAAGTCACCATGTAACACACATACAGCTCTCTGGTAAGTATGGCATATCGCAAAGCTATTACAGGCCATCATTGCAGAACTGTGCTACAGAAATCTGTAATCACAGTGGCTGCCTTGAATGTTCACTTCTGATATGAATCAGAGGAGGCTGCACATCTGGCAATAATTTCTTTTGCATTTTGAGTGTGAGGTTGATGGGTTCCTTAACAACATTGTGAAAGCTGGGTTCACCATTTTGACCCTGAAAACAAAATAGCACCATAGGAGTTTCATTCCAAAGAATCTGACACTAAAAAAGTTCAAGACCATGCCATCAGTATACAGTGTTCTGGAATGTTCAAGGTGTGGTGCATATGGAATTCGTGTGCCACCATAAACTTTGCAAGTTACTGCAAGACCCTCAGAAAACTGAAACCATTAATTCAGAGAGTTCACCACACATGGAGCACACTCTCCTTCAGCATGACAACGCCAAACTACAAACGAGTGCTCTGACATCTGCGACCTTCCGACACTTTGGGTTGACTGTCATCTATCATCCTCCCTACAGTCTAGACTTTGACCCATCTGATTTTCATGTTTCCAAAACTTTAAGAACTTCGCTTTGATAGTGATGAAGTGGTACAAGCAGGGTTGAGGCCATGGCTCCATCAACAAAGCCAAAATTTCTACAGTGACTGATTAACAAACTGGCCTGTTGTTTAGAGAAATGTATTTGTTGCCAGGATGACTATGTTGAGAAATAAATATGTAGACATGAAGAATAAATATGTAGAATGTTAATAACGTTGGTTTTATTTAACAAGCTTTAAAAAATTCTGAGGCATTACTTTTCAGCACACCCTCGTATGTTGATGTTGAACAGAGACATTGGAGTAGAATACTGCCCATCATGATGTTCACGTATAGCACAGCAAAGCAAGGCACTACAGGGTGCCCTCTTTTATCTCCACTCCACGGTCTTCAGACCGAAACAACTGTTCCCATTTCAGTCAGACCATACTCGGGATTAATACATGAAACATCTAATCAGCAGAACTGAAGAAGCGAAGACAACTGACCCGGACACAGTCCATGGGTACCCAAGAGAAGGACTAAAAGCACTGTAACAGCAAGCACTGATCAGTGAGATACAGCTTGGGAGTTTTTATGCCTGTACAAAAAGTGGAACTGTTTTAGAGGTTAGTGAAACACTTCTTAAGGCCATATTGTATCTTTTGCTGCTTGTTGGACATCACGGTATGAACTCAAGAAATATGAGATTCAACAAGAAGACTAAAGTGCAGACCTGTCATCCATATCCTCCATATGAAGCTCCAGTACAATCCTGAGGCACATATAAATGGGACTTTTTGTTCAAGGAAAATGAGAGCGGCTATGTGAAGAGGATGTGACAACACAATTTGAACAGCAGGATCTTCCAGCATTGCTATATAGAGGACCACTGATAAGATCTACATCTAGGTAGTTGGCTCAACTGAGGATTTATGAAATAGCGGGTTGCTGTCTTTTCAGGAAAAGGGGCAATGCAGCAAGCTGTGGTGTATGAAAACTGGAGTAGCAGTTAGTGTAGCTAGCTGGCACACTGTGTGTGGTTAGTTCAAATCTGAACACATAAGCAGATATATCTTACATAGTATTTATCATTTCTAGGAGATTCTTGAAATTCTTATATTTGTGATCTTTGCATATTCTGCAGTATCCATTGTTTGCATAAGTAGCAGCGCACTCCATCCAGGAAACAGTTCTGTTGTGTCTGTACATTAGTGTTTGTAATAAACATACTTTCAGTGCCAAGTGTTTTGCTACATTGATGAGCCTGCTTTCGGATTTGGACTGGCTTCTGGTCACAATATGAGAACATTGTTCTTTGCATTGGGAAATGGCACATTGTAATTTTTCCTAGATATTAGCAGATGTAAAATTTGTTTCTTACAATTGTTTCTTTTGTAGTTGAGGAAAGAGCTCTGTGAAATCTGGTTCTCACCCGAAATCATTTGTTAAGCTTCTTTATCTTCAGCAGCGTTTGACTGTGTTATGGTACTGTTTTCATGTTGTTTGTCTTAGTGTTCCAGGTAGTTGTTGCTTCTATTTTCTGTTACATTTCATTGTATAATATTTTTTTCCAAGAAATAAATTTGTGTACATATTTTTGTAGATTTCGTAGTACTGACAAAGGCACAAATAGTAACAAATGGTGACACAAATACTCTTCTCCAGTGATAGTTTCCTCCAATTGACAAAAGATAGGAATGGGTGGGGAAAACGAGACCTCCATAAATTAGGGGAGAGTCAGCTAGAGCACAAGCCCATTGTATCCATCGTGTCTGGATAAGGGGAAACGGTAGTGAAATGCTTATGAGGTAAGGACGGACAGAGAACAAACAGAGATAATACAGGTGAGAGGTTGGTTGAAATGAAGTATATGTAGAACAAATTTCCACTCATTGGGTTCCGAGCTATTTTTACTGGTCTTGAGCACACACAGCTGTTGAAATCCTATGTGCAACTATCTGGACCATCTGATAGTGGCATGCATTAGCTGATGTGAGACATCTCATCTCTTTGAAGATACTAGACTTCCCAATGGCTGAAGGGTGCAAGACAAGTTTTGTGGCAGGGCAATGCTAAAGATATGAATCCTGTGAATTGAAGATCAGTTGAGGCCATTACAGAAGATGCCAAGTGTTGGGGACATTTTTAATTTCATAATATGAATTAAAGTTTGCTTTATATAGACATGCACCTTTTTACCTCTCATAGTTTCCAAATTTTCTTGTTAAAATTTAAATTATTTGTATTATTTATATTTCATTACGCATGAGCAGTCGTAAGACACACTGGATAGATAAAGCTTAAAACTGTAGTGTAACACTATGTGAGTCTTAGAAAACAGCAATAATATTCAAAAATGTGCAAATTCACATAAAATTTAATTGTTCGGTCATGTGATATTTGAAGAGTAGAGGAAGAGTATATGGTTTGTCCACTTTTTTCCAAAAATGAGTTATGTATGTAATGAGATGTAGGACAATGTGTTATTTAAAACTGTTAATCGACCATTGCAATAGTATGAATAGTTCACATTCTATAACCCATTTTAAATTAGGCATGCAGGGAAAGAATGTGCTAATGTGTCTCACTACGAGGAATATATGTTGTGTATTAAGTTTTGGTTTCCTTATGGGTTGTTAACTAAGTTAGTGTTTTGAGGTAATAAATGCCGAAGAAAGATCAAATATTATATGAGAATTCAGTGATATGGTAAACTGGAATGAACAATCATTGTATCTGACAGGCCTCATTACAATACTTCAACGTCACAGAAGGCGATCAAGGAAGAATGAAGATGAAGCACAGCTTCAAAAGTGTAATTTCAACCACAGAGTAAGAGTGAAAAATGATGACACTGTACATGAAATTCCAGATGCAGCTGAGCAGTACATGAAGCAAAAAGGCAGTGATTAATGAGAATTCAGAAATTTCTGAAACTGTAAGGAGTAAGTGTGGAAATAGTCCAAGGAAGGAAGTAGTCCAATTAAGGAAGAAGTAGAAATGGCAGTTTATCATCACATTCATTCATTTAAGGGGACACCAAGTCATTAAAGCAATACTAGACCAAGAAGTTGCATTTCCCTAGGAATTTTGGGTGAAAAAAATTCCTTGAAATGTTACAGGAAAAATATTCAGATTTTGTCATTTCATATGAAATGCATAGAACAGTGTTCAATGCTAAATTCAGTGTAGCTTTTGGGTATCCAAGGAATGACACATGGTCAAACTGCAATAAATATTCTATTGAGATGAAAGTGCTGAACGCATTGTGATCTGAAAATTTAGGTGATGATATGAAGAAACAACTCTTGAAAAAATCTTCAAGATCACCATTGACCGGAAACTTCACAAAGTCAAAGCTGAAGCATTTTATTCCAGAAAGAGAAGTGCTTGTTTAAGAAGCCAAGTCTTATGAAAGAGAAGCATCCTGCATGAACTACGAAAAAGGTATGCGTACCAAACAGAAGTACGAATGATGTCTATTACAAAGGCAGTTGTCTGTTTACTCATTCAGTATTTATCAGCTTTCGTTTGCAACATCAGTGTTCTATTCTTATATTGAAGATATTGGAAGAAAAGGCCCCAATGAAGGCGTTTACTTTTTAAATTGCTTTGTGACAGAATTGTTGTACAAGAAAGTCAAGGTTCTGAAGTTTTTTTGTGATTCGTGTTCAGGCCAGAACAAGAATTACGCTGTGCTAAGATATCTTAATAATCTTGTGAGTGAACTGAAACTTTTGTAGACGCTCTTTCATGGAGTGTGATAAGAATATGGGACTGATTAATGCATTATCGTTAGCAGAACTGCGAATGGATTGGGTGCGGATCATGTTTGAAGTTCAGTGTAAGTCTAAGTCTTGTGATGTTGTGGTGGTCAGTCAATATGTGATACAAAATTGGGGATAATTTCTCAAGCATAAATATTCGAGGAAATGGCCTTTCCAAACAAGGCCCATCAGAGAACTAGTCATTACAAAAACCATCCCCACCTCATTCAGCATCAAGAAGCTTATAATTGAGCTTGGATTTTATTGGTGCTGAGAGTTTCACAGCTACTTTGAGAGCAACATTCTGGAGAATATCCATCCCCTGCTTGCAGAGATAAAATATAAAAAATATAATAAAACAATATTTTAGAATAATTTTATATGATGATGATGATTTGTCTTTACGGGCCCTCTGACATCATCTAAAGAAAAGTATCAGTACCTCCAGGTTTTGAAAGAGTATTGCAGACAAGAAGCTAGAGTGTTTTACACAAGTCATTTGCACAAGGCTGAGAACTGTATGTTGAGACAAAGTAATTATATTTTATTCTTATTACCACCATATCACATGAAGTTAAAATAGCAAAGAGAAACTATTTACCAAGGAGTTCCTTTAGTGTTTCGAACTTTTTTCCATTACAAAATAATCTGAAACACATGACACTGCTTTAAATATTACACCAGTGAAACTACAATTTAAATATTTGAGGAATCAATTTATATTAAATTTATGTATATAACATATCCTTCCAAATGACTTTTACATTCATTAATTTTGCCCATAAGTATCCATGAAATTCGGTTTCTAACTTTTAAGTTGCTCTCCTGAACAATTTTATAATGTGGACAAATCACGTTCTTTTCCTGATGAGAAGGAAAGAAAAATAAAGCAAATCCATATGCTGAAAGCAAATAAAGAAAAAATAAATATTACAGATCTAATAATTGTAGCCAATGTGGCATTTGTTTAGATTAACAAGACATTTGTTTTGATTAACAAGAAGAAGAAACACTAAACACACTGTAGTGTTAAACTTTGATATCTAGTATTTTTAATCATATCTCTGTTCTTTCTATTGACAGGCAAAAATACCTTGTTCAAATAACTGCAGATGCATTGGTTGTCGCAATGTAGAAGAAAGTTGTGACAAAAAGTCATTGAGAGATTTGGCAGATGCTGCAGAAGTTCGTGTACAGCAGCAGACAGCCGTCAAGAACAAACTGTCAGCACATATACAGGATATTGCGCGTCCTCAGGCATCAACACCGTCTGGCTCTAGGTATATCCAATATCTGAATCATATCAGGATTTATTAATGGTCTTGACAAAAGATAAATACAGTGTACTCCAGATTTATTCATGTATGGATCATTCATGCAAACCCCCCCCCCCCCCCCCGTCTCTCTCTCTCTCTCTCTCTCTCTCTCTCTCTCTCTCTCTCTCTCTCTCTCTCTCTCTCACTCTTTCTTTTTTAAAAAGAATACGTATCATGCACATGGGGACTGGGAGTGCGGGTTGCCGGGAAGACGACTGCCCGAGTGTGTGCTGATGTCGGTCACCGACACTGCCACTACCATCCATCCAGTAGACATTGTGCTGAATGCATGTTTGATTTTTCATGCATCTTCTCCCTGACATTACCCCACATAATTGGGAGTATACTGTACTTCAAATAGCATCTATAAACATGTTTAATACCTGGGAAATGAAAAAAATGTGTGTGCGTGTGTGCGTGTGTGTGTGTGTAGTGTTTTAATTTGCACATCTGTTAGTGTGCTGATTTTGAACACGCATTTTCAGGCATGCATTCAACTTCATGACCCAAGATGTTATACATGCAACATGTCAGTGTATGTTAGCCCAAGCAGAAGATTCTGAGCGCAGTAATAATTCAGAGACTCAAGCAGAGAGACTGATTTTGGAAGAGTTTGGTCGCTGCCTAGTCCAGATCATAGAATGTGCCAGTAAGACGGAAGGTATGGGCTAAGAAAATTACTAAGAACTTTTTGGGAATTCCAGGTTGGAATATCAACAGTTAAAAAAGGATAGGTGGCTACTCACCATAAAGATAACACAATGAGTTGCAGACAAGCACAGTGAAAAGACTGTTGCACACTAAGCTTTCAGCCAAAACACACACACACACACACACACACACACACACACATATTCACATGAGCAGGCATACCTCACATGCACATGACAGCTATCTCCAGCCACTCTAGCCAGACTGCAATCGTTGCATTGAACTAAAGCAGCAATCAGGAATGTGGCAGGGAAGGGGAGTGATAGCAGAGTATGAGTGGGGAAAGAGAAGAGTGCTGTCTGGTGGAGGGAGCAGGGACTAAAAGGTGGCAAGACAAGGCTGCCAGGGGCAGTGTCGGGAGGTTGTGGGGAGCAGTAAAGGAGAGGAGCAAAGGAATGAAAAGATTGGTGGATGCGTTGTCAGAGAGCAGCCGCAATCAGGGTGAGGGGACATGAATTGGGGGGAGGATAAAGGACAGAGGAAGAGGAAACTGAGTGGAGGGTTGGAGGCAGTAGAGTTTCATATGTTGTCCCAGCCTCAACCTATGATAAACTGCGCCTCTGTACCCTCCACTCAACAGTTTCTATGCCCCTCTGTCCTACAACCACCTCTGAATTCACATCTCCTCACCCTCATTGTGCTTCTTTGCTCACTCTCAGCCAATGCACACATCACCTTTTTCCACTCTCTGCTCCTCCTATTCTTCTCCTCTCCCCTCCTCTCCTCCCCTCCCCTCCCCTTTTCCTCTCCTCCCCTCCCCTTTTCCTCTCCTCCCCTCCCCTTTTCCTCCCCTCCCCTCCCCTTTTCCTCTCCTCCCCTCCCCTCCCCTCCCCTTTTCCTCCCCTCCCCTCCCCTCACCTTTTCCTCTCCTCCCCTCCCCTCACCTTTTCCTCTCCTCCCCTCCCCTCACCTTTTCCTCTCCTCCCCTCACCTTTTCCTCTCCTCTCCTCCCCTCCCCTCCCCTCACCTTTTCCTCTCCTCCCCTCCCCTCCCCTTTTCCTCTCCTCCCCTCCCCTCCCCTTTTCCTCCCCTCCCCTCCCCTTTTCCTCTCCTCCCCTCCCCTCCCCTTTTCCTCTCCTCCCCTCCCCTCCCCTTTTTCTCTCCTCTCCTCCCCTCCCCTTTTCCTCTCCACCTTCCCCTCCCCTTTTCCTCTCCTCTCCTCCCCTCCCCTCCCCTTTTCCTCTCCTCTCCTCCCCTCCCCTTTTCCTCTCCTCTCCTCGCCTCCCCTCCCCTCCCCTCCCCTTTTCCTCTCCTCTCCTCTCCTCTCCTCCCCTCCCCTCCCCTCCCCTTTTCCTCTCCTCTCCTCTCCTCCCCTTTTCCTCCCCTCCCCTCCCCTTTTCCTCTCCTCCCCTCCCCTCCCCTTTTCCTCCCCTCCCCACCCCTTTTCCTCTCCTCCCCTCCCCTCCCCTTTTCCTCTCCTCTCATCTCCTTCCCTCCCCTCTCTTCTCATCTCATCTCCTGCTCCTTCCCTCCCCTCTCCTGCTCCTTCCCTCCCCTCCCCTCTCCTGCTCCTTCCCCCCCTCCCCTCTCCTGCTCCTTCCCTCCCCTCCCCTCCCCTCTCCTCTCCTGCTCCTTCCCTCCCCTCCCCTCTCCTCTCCTGCTCCTTCCCTCCCCTCCCCTCTCCTGCTCCTTCCCTCCCCTCCCCTCCCCTCTCCTGCTCCTTCCCTCCCCTCCCCTCTCCTGCTCCTTCCCTCCCCTCCCCTCTCCTGCTCCTTCCCTCCCCTCTCCTGCTCCTTCCCTCCCCTCCCCTCTCCTGCTCCTTCCCTCCCCTCCCCTCTCCTGCTCCTCCCCTCCCCTCTCCTGCTCCTCCCTCCCCTCCCCTCTCCTGCTCCTTCCTCCCCTCCCCTCCCCTCTCCTGCTCCTTCCTCCCCTCCCCTCCCCTCTCCTGCTCCTCCCCTCCCCTCTCCTGCTCCTCCCCTCCCCTCTCCTGCTCCTCCCCTCCCCTCTCCTGCTCCTCCCCTCCCCTCTCCTGCTCCTCCCCTCCCCTCTCCTGCACCTCCCCTCCCCTCTCCTGCTCCTCCCCTCCCCTCTCCTGCTCCTCCCCTCCCCTCTCCTGCTCCTCCCCTCCCCTCTCCTGCTCCTCCCCTCCCCTCTCCTGCTCCTCCCCTCCCCTCTCCTGCTCCTCCCCTCCCCTCTCCTGCTCCTCCCCTCCCCTCCCCTCTCCTGCTCCTCCCCTCCCCTCTCCTGCTCCTCCCCTCCCCTCTCCTCTCCTCTCCTCTCCTGCTCCTCCCCTCCCCTCTGCTGCTCCTTCCCTCCCCGCTCCTCCCCTCCCCTCCCCTCCCCGCTCCTTCCCTCCCCTCCCCGCTCCTCTGCTTTTCTACACAGCCATATGACGTCACTCATGGCAGCATTGTCCTTTAGCCTTCTACACCGTGCTTGCCGTGCCAGGCAGCCCCCTTCTTTGCCCCCCCTCCCCATCCCCCTCCCTCTCCTCGTCCTCCTCCTCAAACTCTGTACTATACATCCTCCCTCCCTTCCCTGCCTCACTCCCAATCGCTGCTGGAGATAGTGGTCCAGTGGTCCTGTGCATGTGAGGTGTGCCTGCTTGTGTGTGTGTGTGTGTGTGTGTGTGTGTGTGTGTGTGTGTGTGTGTGTTTCTTTCTTTTGTGAAGAAGGCTTTGGCCAAAATTTAATGTATAACAGTCTTTTCGTTGTGCCTGTCTGCAACTCAGCATGTCACTTTAACTACTTTTCATAGTTGTCAAAATGTTTTGATCATGTGTAATTGTGTTGAACTTAAACTGTGTCGTAGGAAACTCGGCAGATTGGCATGCAGTCAGGCTGTTGGTTAAATTTGAATTTGTTTACAACTTTGGAGTGAGGATTTACTCAGTCTGCAGTGTTTTTCCACACCATCATCTTATCAAACTTGGAAACAATTTCTATCAATAAAGGGCTTGTTAGATGCCCAATGCACAGCTTATTTTGTTGTCTTTGAATTACATGCCTTTTCAAAGTGACCCTGTTCTGCATTTAGGGGGGCCTTTTGACATCATTTTGAAGTAACTGCTGTCCTATTCTCTTGACATCTGTTTCTTTTTTATTTATGCTTGTTTCTTGGACTCAAGAATAGTATAGTATTAAAATCTTGTGCTGACCTGAGAAGAAAACCAGGAGGTATCTTTGTAATCAGTTAATGACACAAAGCTTATTCTTGGCATACATATGCAGTGGGAATACCATCTGTAAATCTCTTAGCATATATTCCTTTCACTCTTCTAGTCTTTGGGTCAATCCATATGAAGTGGTCCAGTGATGGTTGCTTGGCCATTTTTAAATATTTTAATTATTTTATATGTGATTACTCTATAATTGAGAAGTACAAAAAAGTTTTTTTTTAAAATTATACCTTTCACCTTTACTGAATGGCGGCCATTTTCATTTGTAAGCATGCGGCGATGCTTCAGTTTAGAGACGTTAGCAGAAATATGAATATCTCTGCACTGGGTTAAGTTACAACATTGCAATTGACATGATGGTTTTTAGAAAAGTGTCCTCTACAACATTGTCTATTACACAAAATACCCTAAATTCAAAAATAAACAGTGAAAATGACCTCCAAAGTTTGGTATCCAAATTTTCAAAAATCCACTTTTTAGGTCCAAAAATAACAAACAAGGAGTGATTTATGAGTGTCTATTTTTTTCCTATAGTTAGATATCGTACACTACTAGCCTCGTATAGAGCAAGAACACTTACAAATGCTTCCTTAATTTTTTATGTATTTTTGAAATTTGGAAATTTTATTTTTTTGTAAAGTTTGGAGTTAATCTCAGGTGGGACTGAATATAAAAATATGATTTTTGCACAGTATGTACACCTATATGATAGCACCATACTGTAAAAATATCGTCCTTGATATCTGACTGGGAACAAAGATATTTTGAAAATGAGGAAATAATTCACATTACTCTACAGCCTATTGAAATGGTTTATTGTTTCATTGTAATAAAATTTAATTGTGACATATATTTAGTTAACACTGTCACCCAATATTCATTTAGTTTACTTATTTTTAATAATGTTATGTTAAATAATAGGACCTTTCACTTTTGTTCTATGGTAATAAAAATGCCCGTTTAGGTTTATTGTCAATAAAGAACTACATTATTGCTGGGTGTGGCATTGTAGAACTACATTATTGCTGGGTGTGACGTTGTTGTAGTCAGTCTGGTCTGAAGCCTCTGTTAAAATGGATGTACATACTTCGAGAGTGTAGAATGTGTTATGTGCTTTGTTCTGTGTGTGTGTGTGTGTGTGTGTGTGTGTGTGTGTGTGTGTGTGTGTGTGTGTGTGTGATTAATTTTGAGAGATTAACTGGAAAGCAATAACATGGATGAACAGTGCTCTGTTGGACAGATAGCAAGTGAAGTGTGTCACAAAACAGTTTACAGTTCAGTTTCAAAAAACGTGAAAACTGTCAATGACTTTGATGAAGGTAGACAAACTTTGTTTAAATTTCGAGTAAGTTATTCGGTAACATCAGTGTGCGAGTATCATGAGAAGAAATATATTCTGAAGTCCGCCCCCGGTAACTGAGTGGTCAGCGCGACAGACTGTCAATCCTAAGGGCCCAGGTTTGATTCCCGGCTGGGTCGGAGAATTTCTCCGCTCAGGGACTGGGTGTTGTGTTGTCCTAATCATCATCATTTCATTCCCATCAACGCGCAGGTCTCCAAAGTGGCGTCAAATCGAAAGACTTGCACCAGGCGAGCGGTCTACCCGACGGGAGGCCCTTGTCAGACACGATTCATTCATTCTGAAGTACAACCACATTTTTGGAGAAAGTGCTGTGCTCCACTTAAAGTTCATAAAAAGCCTGTTACTAAAGGTTTGAGGGAACACTTGAACATTTGTCCTTGTTATGTGAGAGTGAAACACTTTCCCAAGTGAAATGTAATGTGATTCCTGGAAATTCCCTGTGCCCAAATTGATACTCAAAAATATTTGTTGTGAATCCATAAACAGAGTCATGTAACCTTGTTAGTGACATTTATATTCCTAATGAGGAAGCTGTTAGCATATTGGATTTTGCTTGTTCTTAGTCAGACGTATCTCCTGCTTCGAAAATAATAAAATTAAGTAGCAGAAAAAGAAAAGCTGCTATTGAAAATAAGGTACAACAAATTTCAGACAAAATTAGAAAAGACTTGGAATCCTGCTTTAATAATACAGGTACCAACAGTATTTCTAAAGAAGAAGAAAACCTACCACCAGCATCATCTGACACTGAATATTAGAGCTTAATAGAGAAATTAAAAATTAAATGTTCAGTGACATGTAAAGAGGAAAAAGTTAAAATTTTAAGTTTTCTCCCTGACTCATGGTCAAGAGAAAAGATAACTCGTGAATTCAACATTTCTTGTCGTTTGGCTAAACTAACCCGAAAATTAGTGAATGAGCAAGGCATTCTTCCAGTTTTAGGAAAGAAGAAAGGAGTAGGTATAAGTGAAAAAACATTTAAAAAGATCCAGCAGTTTTTTGAAGATGATGAAAACAGTAGAATGTGTCCAGGTTGCAAAGATAGCGAAAGAGTTGTTATAAATGGAGCTAAAGTAACAAAGCAGAAACGACTAGTACTGTCAAATTCAAATAAACTTTATGTAGCTTTCAAAAATTCTCATCCTGAATGCAAAATTGAAGGTCAAAGTTTTGTGAGCTTCGCCCTAAGTAGTGTATTTTCGCTGGATCCTCAGGGACACACTCCGTATGTGTTTGTTTATATCATCAAAATGTCAAACTGGTCATTGCGGGTGCAAAATTCCGTGATCTTAACTACCAAGAGTTACTAGATTTAATGGTCTGTGACACTAACAGTTATGACTACATGATGAGTTTGTGTAATAAATGCCCTGGTAAGGAAACCGCTATTGAATTGTTTCACGAATATAATGAGGAAATGCCATACAGTATTACCTTCAAACAGTGGGTCACAACTGACAGGGCAGAAATGATAACAGTGGTTAAATCTCAGGAAGAGTACTTGGAATCTTTAATTGATAACTTAAAAAAACTGAAGTAACCACTATCTTTCTAAAATACAAAGTAAGTTTTTGAAGGACAAAAAAAGCACAACTTCATGGAACTGAATGCATAGAGCTAGCCGATTTTGCAGAAAATTTTACATTTGTGATTCAGGATGCAATACAAGCGTACCACTGGGTCAATGACCAGGCAACAGTGCATCCATTTATTCTCTACTTTAAAAATGAGAAAGATGAAGTTTGCAGTTCTTCAATTTGCATTCTAAGTGACTACTTGGAGCACAACACTTTGGATGTACATGTGTTTCAAAAGTATGTAATAAATTACATGAAAGAAAATTTTCCCAAGTTTGAGAAGCTGATATACTGTTCAGATGAAAGTGGTAGTCAGTATAAGAACAAAAAGAATTTTTCAAATCTGTGCAACCACAAAGCAGACTTTGGGTTGGAGGCTGAGTGGCACTTTTTTGCGTCTTGCCATGGTAAAAATGCATGTGATGGAGTAGGAGGTACAACAAAACATGAAGTAAGTAAAGCCAGCCTACAAAGACCAACCACAGACCAAATTCTCACAGTACAGGACATGTATGTTTTTTGCAAGGATAATATTAAAGGCATTACCTGTTTTCTGATCAAGAAAGAAGAAGTGGTTCTGCATATGAAAACAACACTTCACACCAGATTTGAAAACTGGATAACAATAAAAGGAACAAGGCATTTCCACAAATTCCTTGGCATTGCAGAAAACTTATTTCCATGCTATGTAACATCAGAAACCGAAATTTATGAGAATCATTGTGTCAGTAAAATTACACCTCTGTCTTCAATGTTGAATGACATACTGGCATGTGTGTATGATGGACAGTGGTGGCTTGCAGATGTTGAAAGAATAAGTTTGGAAAACAATGATGGTTTTGTGCGTTTTTACCACCCTGCTGGCTCATGAACATCATTCAAGAAATCTACTAGTGACAAAGTTTGGATACCAATGAAAAATGTTTTAAGAAAACTTTCAGTGCTTCAACTTACCACAGCAACTGGGAGGTCTTATTCTATATCACAGAAGCTGTCTAAAGAAATAAGTGTTCTTAACATTCACCACCAGGTTCAGGAACAGTCGCATCTCGAAGGATGTTAATTGAAAACATTTATTTTAAGTATGTCAAAATAATATAAATGTTAATTTCAGTGATGTTTCCATTTTTTGTATATAATTCAGTACCTTACTTCAATAATAATTGATTATATTCCGCCAATATCACACGTGAATAGACAACAGCCATAAGATCACTTGTAGAGTAATGTGAATTATCTCCTCAGTGTCAAAAATTCATATCTTTGTTCTCAGTCAGAGATCAGTATTGAAATGTGTGTAAAAATCATATTTTTATATTCAGTCCCACCTGAGATAACTTAACTCCAAACTTTACAAAAAATGAAAATTTTCAAATTTAAAAAAATCCATAAAAAATTAAGGAAACATTTGTATGTGTTTTTGCTCTATAAGAGGCTAGTAGTGTATGATATCTAACTATAGGAAAAAAATAGACTCCCATAAATCACTCCTTGCTTGTTATTTTTGGGCCTAAATAGCGGATTTTTGAAAATTTGGATACCAAACTTTGGAGGTCATTTTCACTGTTTATCTTTGAATTTAGGGTATTTTGTGTAATAGACAATGTTGTAAAGGACACTTTTCTAAAAACCATCCTGTCAATTGCAATGTTGTAACTTAACGCATTGCAGAGATATTCGTATTTATGCTAATGTCTCTAAACTGAAACATCGTCGCGCATTTACAAACGAAAATTGCCGCCATTCAGTAAAGGTAAAAGGTAAAATTTTTAAAAACTATTTTGTACTTCTCAATTATAAGGTAATCACATATAAAAAAAATTAAAATATTTACAAATGGTCAAGTAACCACCTTAATTTTTATTGTGCCACTTCATTTGGATTGACCCCCCCCCCCCCCTCCCCCCACTAAGAAAGTAACCTGTAACAGAATGGGAAGCTTCCTCCAGTTTGGTTTATGTAATATATTCTCTGCAGAGAATCTACAAGGGTCATTTAATAAGTAATGCCCCACATTTAAAAAAAAAAAAAATAAATAAATCTATTAATATACATAGAGAAACATCCTTGTTGGTGCTTCACATTTGATGTTTATTCTGTGCGCCAGTAAAGTTTCGAACTGTTCTGGTACATGACAGAGCAGTAGTACAGAATCAAAATAGCGTGTACATACGACTCACGTTGCAAGCAGCTTACTTTTATTGAATCTTTGTGTGCAGAAAAAAAAAAAATTGGTGAACACCCATAAGCGATCGTGTGCAGTGTATGGCAATGCTGCAGTTGTTAGGAGTACAGTTGGGTGATCGATAAAGAAAGTTGCAGCCTCAGGAAATGGAGAAACAGTGCCCCATGATCTGCCACACTCAGGACGTCCTTTCACAGCCACTGCTCCAGACATGCTGAATCGTGTGGATGCCATTATTTGTACTGACCAGTGTATCACAACTTGACAATTGCCTCTACAGTTGTCGGTCAGCATTGGAAGTGTGTCTGCTATGATAGAGTATAAGTCATGCAGTGAAAACATGGGCATGCCTTCAGGACAAGAGCTTTTACCAGCACGGAATACATGCTCTTCCACAATGTTGGCATACGGCTGTAGAAAGTGATGGAGACTACATAGAAAAATAGGACATGGACAAGATATATTGATGTATATTGTCACCAAATTCTGACTTTTAACAATAAATATGTTCTGAGAAAGAAAATGTGGGGCATTACTTATCGAAAAATCCTTTTTATATATATATATATATATATATATATATATATATATATATATATATATATATATATATATATATATATATAAAGCGCTGGCAGGTCGATAGATACACACACACACACACACACACACACACACACACACACACACACACACACACACAAAATTCAAGCTTTCGCAACCAATGGTTGCTTCGTCAGGAAAGAGGGAAGGTGAGGGAAAGATGAAAGGATGTGGGTTTTAAGGGAGAGGGTAAGGAGTGATTCCAATCCCGGGAGCGGAAAGACTTACAAATGTCTGCTTGTGTCTGTGTATGTGCGGATGGATGGATGGATGTGTGTGTGTGTGTGTGTGTGTGTGTGTGCGCGCGCGAGTGTATACCTGTCCTTTTTTTCCCCCTAAGGTAAGTCTTTCCGCTCCCGGGATTGGAATGACTCCTTACCCTCTCCCTTAAAACCCACATCCTTTCATCTTTCCCTCTCCTTCCCTCTTTCCTGACAAAGCAACCATTGGTTGCGAAAGCTTGAATTTTGTGTGTATGTATGTGTTTGTTTGTGTATCTATCAACCTACCAGTGCTTTCGTATGGTAAGTCACATCATCTTTGTTTTTAAAATTCACAAACGGTGATATGATGAACCACAGGCCTTGCAATTGGTGCGAAGGCTTACATGCCTCAGTGATGCAGATAGCTGTACCAAAGGTGCAACCACAACGGTGGGGTATCTGTTGAAAGGCCAAACAAATGTGTGGTTCCTGAAGACGGGCAGCAGCTTTCTTCAATAGTTGCAGGGGCATGGTCTGGATGATTGACTGAACTTGCCTTGTAACATCAACCAACACAGCATTGCCGTGCTGGCACTGCGAACAACTGAAAGCAAGGGGAAACTACAGCCACAATTTCTCCCGAGGGCATGCAGCTTTATTGTATGGTTAAATGATGGCGTTCTCTTGGGTAAAATATTCTGTAGGTAAAATAGTCCCCCATTTGGATCTCTGGGCAGAGACTACATAAGAGGACATAATTATCAGGAGAAACAAAACTGGCATGGAATGTCAGATCCCTTTCAAAAGGAAAATGGGTAGGTTAAAGTCAGGTACAGTGGTAATTAGTGAAGTTTGGTGGTAGGCAGAACAGGACTTCTGGTCAGGTGAATACAGGGTTACAAATGCAAAATCAAATAGGGGTAATGAAGGAATAGATTTAATAATGAATAAAAAAATAAGAACACAGATAAGCTACTGTGAACAGCATAGTGGATGCATTACTGTAGCCAAGATATACACAAAGCCCATGCCTACCACAATAGTGAAAGTTTATATGCCATCTAGCTCCACAGATGATGAAGAGATTGAAGAAATGAATGATGAGATAAAAGAAATTATTCAAATAGTTAAGGGAGACAAAAATTTAATAGTCACGGGGAACTGGAATTATTTGTGAATATGGACGGGGGATAAGGAATGAAAGAGGAAGCTGCCTGGTAGAATTTTGCACAGAGCATAACTTAATCATCGCTAACACTTGGTTTAAGAATCATGAAAGAATGTTGTATATGTGTAACAGACTTGGAGACATGTAAGAGGCCTGGAGACAATGGACAGTTTCAGGCTGAGTGTGTAATGGTAAGACAGATTTAGGAACCAAGTTTTAAATTGTAAGACATTTCCAGCAGCAGGTGTGGACTCTGGCCACAATTTATTGGTTGTGAACTGTGGATTAAAACTGAAGAAACTGCAGAAAGGTAGGACATGGATAAACTGAAAGAACCAGAGGTCGTAAAGAGTTTCAGAGGGAGCATTAGGGAATGATTGACAAGAACAGGGGAAAGGAATACAATAGTAGAAGAAAAGGTTGCTTTTGGAGATGAAATAGTGAAGGCAGCAGAGGATCAAGTACATAAAGACGAGATATTGAATTTAATTGATGAAAGGAGAAAAACAAAAATGTTTTAAATGAAATAGATGAAGAGAAAAGCAAATGTATCTAAAATGAGATCAACAGGAAGTGCAAAATGGCTGAGTGGGAATTGCTAGAGGATAAATGTAAGGATGTAGAAGCATGTATCACCAGGGGTAAGATATGTGCCGCCTACAGGAAAATTAAGAGAGACCTTTGGAGAAAAGAGAACCACCTGTATGAATATCAAGAGCTCAGATGGTAAACCAGTCCAAAGCAAAGAAGGAAAAGCTAGAAGGCGGAAGAAGTATACAGAGTGTCTAAACAAGGGTGATGTACTTTAGGACAGTGTTATGGAAATGGAATACGACTTAGATGAAGGTGAGTTGGGAGCTGTGATACTGCATGAAGAATTAGACAGAGCACTGAAGGACCTAAGTAGAGACAAGGCCCCGGGAGTAGACAACATTCTGTTAGAACTACTGATAGCCTTGGGAGAGTCAGCAATGACAAAACTCTTCCATCTGGTGAGCAAAATGTCTGAGACAGGTGAAATATCTGCAGATTTCGAGAAGAATATAGTAATTCCAATTCCAAAGAAAGCAGGTGCTGACAGTGTAAAAATTACTGAACTATCAATTTAATAAGTCACAGTTGCTAAATATTGACACAAATTGTTTACAGACGAATGGAAAAACTGGTAGAAGCTGACCTCGGGGAAGATCAGTTTGGATTCCTTGAAATGTAGGAACATGTGAGGCAATATTGACCCTATGACTTATCTTAGAAGCTAGGTTAATGTTTCTAGCATTTGTAGACTTAGAAGAGCTTTTGACATTGTCGAATGGAATATTCTTTCAAATTCTGAAGGTGGCAGGGGTAAAATACAGGGAGCGAAAGGCTATTTATAATTTGTACAGAAATCAGATGGCAGTTATAAGAATTGAGGGGCACGGAAGGGAAGAAATGGTTGAGATGGGAGTGAGACAGGGTTGTAACCTATCCCCATTTTTGTTCAGTCTGTACATTGAACAAGGTGTAAATGAAACAAAAGAAAAATTTGGAGTAGAAATTAAAATCCAAGGAGAAGAAATAAAAACTTTGAGCTTTGTCGATGACATTGTAATTCTGCCAGAGACAGCAATGAACCTGGAAGAGCAGGTGAACGGAATGGACAGTGTCTTGAAAGGAGGATATAAGATGAACATCAACAAAAGCAAGATGAGAACAATGGAATACAGTCAAATTAAATTAGGTGATGTTGAGAGAATTAGATTAGGAAATGAGACGCTTAAAGTAGTAAAGGAGTTTTGCTATTTGGGCAGCAAAATAGCTGATGATGGACAAAATAGAGAGGATATAAAACATAGACTGGTGATGGCAAGGAAAGCATTTCTGAAGAAGAGAAATTTGTTAACATCCAGTATAGATGTAAGTATCAGGAAGTATTTTCTGAAAGTATTTGTATGGGTATAGCCATGTATGGGAGTGAAATATGGATGATAAACAGTGAAGACAAGAAGAGAATAGAAGCTTTTGAAATGTGGTGCTACAGAAGAATGCTGAAGATTAGATGGGTAGATTGCATAACTAATGAGGAGGTACTGAATAGAAGTGGGGAGAAGAGAAATTTGTGGCACAACTTGACTAGAAGAAGGGATCAGTTGGTAGAACACATTCTGAGGCGTCAAGGGATCACCAGTTTAGTACTGGAGGGAAGCATGGAGGGCAAAAATCGTACAGGGAGACCAAGAGATGAATACATTAAGCACATTCAGAAGGATGTAGGTTGCCGTAGTTACTTGGAGATGGAGAGGCTTGCACAGGATAGAGTAGCATGGAGAGCTGCATCAAATCAGTCTTTGGTCTGAAGTCCACTCTTGTGTAGCTAAAGGAAATAAGTTACCCTCTTTGTACTCCCCACCTCCTTTGCACTATAAGATTCCATGTGGATAGTTAAATAAAAATATTGTTCTTTGAAAACAGGTCACGGTAAACTGCACAGCAAAAGTAGTTCTAAACTCATAAAAAAATGGAATGTAAAATATGGAATATTAAAAGGTTTGTCCTGTGTTAACTCTTTTTCTTAGTCCACTTAATTGACATTGTAAGTTATATATTTCTGATATCAGCTCGCAAGCACATTCTTCTCTGCACCAGTCTTTGAAAAAAATGTTTCTTTTTTTGCAAATACATGATCTGCCTTGATTTATGTGGCAACCCTGCCCATTTTCATACTCACTCTGTATTAGGAAGCAGTGTATAATAACTTATATTTAATGTCATTATCATAGTAGCTATATTTATTTATCCATGTAGTTACATTGTACTCAGCCAGTCATGAGACAATCTCTCTCTGTAGAAATGTGTTAACTGTCAGAAAGAATCTGTGAAAAATGTTTTAAGTCTTCCAAACAAATCGGAAGCTGATCCACTCCACTTATTTGATTAATCTCCTGATGGAATGAAATAAGATAACATTACCTTTCAGTGCCTTCTTGTAAAAATTGTGTGTGTCACTGTAAATTCTTTTAAAAACTGTATTCCTGAATCCTAGCTGTAATATAAAGGAGTCCTAATGCCTGAATTTTACTTTTTATGGTGACCCTGCTGTACAAGGTGTGAAAAAAAAAAAATAAACTATACATACAGAATTTGAGTGTTAAAAGAGATAAAAAGAAAAACTATATTATGTGACAAAAATGTCACAAGTGCACAAGAGCTCCATGAAGGTTTTGGCACTAGTGATTTTCAGATATAATATTCGAGCTGCTGTGTGATGCATATTGTCTTAGATGTGGTGTTGAAAATGTCGTCTGTTTATATTAATGAACAACTGCTCAAAATAACCAGATGTTTCACGAATAATGGCTGCATCTTCGGTCAGATGGGCAGCCAGCTGTTCTGGATTGTCTGGCAGTGTCACATACAATCGCAAGTATGCAGATGTCAGTTGTGCTTGAAGGTAAGTGGACGACATTTCCAGCACCAACTCCAAAACAACATTAATCACACGGCAGTTCAAACATCATCTATAAAAATCACTGGTATCAAACATTCATAGACCCCTAGCGGAGTAACAGCACACCTGTAAAATTTTTTCGCATAAAGTAAATATTGCCTATATAGTTTTTTTACACCATATATATTCTGTCATATCCTGTTTCTTACTCAGATGTAAGATATGTGCAGTGCATCTCCCAAACAACTACTAGCATAGTATTTCATTAAGTCATCTGCCTGCTTAACTTCATATTTTTATGGGTAACAGCTGATTTTCTTAAAGACTCAACATGGCATTGCAGGCGCTCCCCCAATCCCTTGTTCAGATATGCATCTTCTGTTCCTTTACATCCATATCCCAGCCGTTACGTACTCCACAAACAGCAGATACTCTGACTCTCACCAAAATCCTTATTCAAATATGTTATGTTACCTGGCACTTGGCTTCAAACATGTCACTAATTCAAATTTAAGTGCACAAAGGCTTTTCTTCTGTTCAACATCTCCCTCATGTTTTGTGGCTGACCATGCAACTGCAGCTCATCAATTGCTGCTGACAATTCAAAGAGTGGAGGACATACCTTTTGTATAAATCAAAACATTTTTATAACCAATAAAGTGACTGAAACTGTATTTTGAGTCTCACAAAGTATTGAATATATGGAAAGTGGCTCTTATTACAATCCCAAGATGGGATTATGCTGTTTACAGATAACTAGAGATTTAGTTCCACGAAAGGGAGTAAGCAATGACACAGGTTGAATTGAAAAAATGGCAATGGTGGGAGTAGACACAATCCTTGCATTTGCTGACAATGTTGTGAGTCCAGCACCCTGGAATAAGCTACACACTGATACTTCCCGATTTCTCCACAATGCAAAGAAAATTGGGCTGCTGGTGAATGATGATAAAACAATATCTCATTGTATCACACTGTCGAGCTGTCTTTCCCCACATTGTTGTCAATGGGCACACCTTTGAAATAGTTCAAGAATTCAAGTCTTTGGGGTCCAGATTGACTGACAAAAGTGAAATGATGAAAGAAGTGCAGCAATGAAAAAGAAATAATAACTGCATGTTCTTTAGTCTCAACAATTTATTCAAGTCACATCTCTCACCACAGTAGAATAAGATTCAGCTGACGTACCACTAGTAAGGCTGGTACTTTTGTATGATTATGAAACCTGGGTGATCTTAGCAACAACTGAAGAAGCAATCTGTGTCTTTGAGAGAAAGGTGCTTCGTAAGACCTATGGACCCATCTACAATACCACAGAAAGTAAAGGAGAATGAAGAATGAAACAGGGCCTGTACCAGTGATTTCGAAATCCACATACTGGCCAAATATTATGGCAGAAGAAGTTACAGTAGTTTAGCCACATCTCTCAAACTGATGGATCCCTCCCTAACAGAGTTCTCCATTCTCAGCCTGCTGGATAATGCCCAAGGGGGCATCCAAGGATGCAACGGAAGGATGATGATCATGATCCTTAAGTGAGTGAAGCCAGTATTGGTGGAAGATGAAACCAATGACTGACAACAATGGACTACCATATGCAGTAGATACCTCCTCTGTTGTGACTGAAGGAATTCCCTCTTTTATTGTGTTTTTGGTAATGTGTCCGCTTATAATTTTTTTATAGGGGGCAGTTAGCAATAGATGATTATGATGATAAAGGGTATTGATTATTTACTCATTTCTACAACATTCTGGAATATATTTTTAAGCAAAATGACTGCAAGATTCACCTTCACTAACAAACAGGTGCATTGAACATTTTTGTGTAGCAGACATCTTGAGTGGTCAGGTGTCACATGTTTATAGGAATTGATAAAAAGATGAGAAAATGAAATAAATCATTTAACTTATTCCACAATGTTGTCTTGTTGCCTCCTCAGGTCAGTAGGTAGGTGACTGGTGTGTGTTAACAGGGTCACTAACCTAACTTTTTGTGAGTATGAGCCAACCACAAGTTCAAGATTACTTATTTTAGTCTTTATATAGTGGAAATGCTAAGTCCGAGATAGCGAGAATGAAAAGACTGTCACAAAGTAAGCTTTCAGCCAACAAGGCCTTTGTCAAAAATAAACACACGCGAGAATTGAGCTCTCATGCACATGACCATAGTTCTCCTCAGCAGGCAGAGATTATGGTGATGGGTTCGTGTGTGCGTGTGGGTGTGTGTGTGGGTGTGCGCGTGGGTGTGCGCGCTGAGGCTCTCTATTGTTGGAATAGCACTCCAGCTTTGTAAGTAATGGGGAAATCCTGCCTGAACCCCAGGAATAGCTGATTTGTTGATCTGATGAAATTACAGTTTCCTTTGGGCATATGAGTATCAACTTTCTCAGCAGTTGTAATGATTTAAGAAGGGAAAAATGAGTGAAGGTGAAGGTGTGAACTGAAGTTTGTGTTAGGGACGTCACTGAACTAGGGTAGTCCCTGCAGCTGTGTTAGCCATACTGTTACGGTGGTGTAGTGGTTGGCACATCTGCCTAGTAAGCAGGGACCAGGATTCAAGTCCCGATTGTGGCACAAATTTTAATTCACATCTTGAGCTTCTGTCATTATCAGTAAAGTTGAGACTCATATGTCTCAAGGAAATCGTAATTCCATCAGATCTGAGATGTTGCTTGTTTCGCCCACAGTCTCTGCCATCAAGGTACCCAATGCAGGGCGGCTGAGTGAGTTGTAACACATAGTCAATTTGGTGGCTGGCGGTCTGGCCTCGCCCATTTGCCCTGTGAGTGGACTTCAACAGGGTCCAAGCAGGCACGTGGGGAGAGGGGTTTGCTAGTTATTAGGGACTCCAATGTTAGGCGCGTTATGAAGCACTTTTGGGAAATTGCATCTAGTATGTCTGCCTGTGGCCCTCATCCAGCGTGTGGAGGAGAACTTGCCTGCACCAATCAATGATATAAGCTACAGTCATCGGCAAGTTGTTTATGTTGACGCCAGTAATGCCTGCTGCTTGGGTTCCAAGGCTATCCTTAGTTCATACAGGTGCCTGCCGGCAGTGGTGAAGGCTTCTGGCCTTGCTGGCTGGTTGCAAGTAGAACTCACAATTTCCGATTTCATACCTATAACTGATTGGGGTGCTTCGGTTTGGAGCCAAGTGGGGGTCTCTGTGAGAGGCTCTGTCAGCTCTGTGATGGTCTTGGCTGCAGATTTCTGGACCTGCATTATGGTATAGAGAATGATAGCACCCACCTTGACAGGTCAGGGGTGCAACGTACACACAGAAAGCAGCTGTTAGGGTAGCAGATTACTTGTGAAGTGCACATGTATGTAAAGAGGATATGTTCATCCTCACAATAGGAAAACATAGCAAGTACTTGAACACAAACTAAAATGAATTAAAAATGATCAACTTTGCACTGTCAAAGAATATGAGAATTTGCTCGACGATGTTCCCTCACAAATATATGCACAAACGTACAGGGTGCTCTCCAGATGGAACAACAGTAAATCAGATTGACCATGTTACGACATATCAATGTTTCACTTCATTTCTGAGAGATGTCAGAACGTACAGAGGAGCTGAAATCGGCTCAGATCATTTTCTAGTGGTAGGAAAGATGAAAATCAAGATGATTTGCATTTGGCAACCAAAAGCCACACCAAAACCTAATTTAGACTGAAGGAACAGTCTGTTAAAGAAGCCTATGCGATTGAAATAAATAACCAATTTACAGCATTGCAAGAAGCTGAGGATGAAAATAGTGTCGAGAAGGCTTGGGAAAGAATAAGATGCAGTAGAAAAAACACTGGGCAAGAAAAGAAAATGAAGAAACAGAAATGGTCCAATGAAAAGTGTGAGAGAGCAGTAGAAAGGAGGAAAGAAACCAAGATGCTGTGGCTGCATAATGAGAGTGAGGACAGGAGAGAGACCTTCAAGGCAGTTAGAAGAGAAACAGCAAGAGTTCTACAAACAGAGAAAAGAAAATATCTTACTGGAGTACTAGCATCTATAGAAGTGGAAAGCAGGAATGGAAACTCAAAGAAGTTGATCAGTATACAAAGGAACGCAGCTGGAAGGTATCCTAGAAAGATGGAAAGAGTATTTCTCAGAAATGTTAAATTGCACTGATCCGTACATAACCTTCAATTACACGATGTCTGAGAGTGACAGCATTAATAATGGTGAATGTGGAATCACAGAACAGAAAGTGATAGACACCATTCAAAAGCTCAAAAACAACAACGCAGCAGGCGAGGACCAGATATTAGCAGAGATATTAAAAGAGGGCAGAATCAAACTACACAAAGAAATTTGTAACCTTATCACAATGATCCAGAAAACTGAAACACTGCCAGAAGATTGGGAAATTGCAATAATTTGTCCAGTACACAAGAAAGGAAACAGAACGGGATGTGGAAATTACAGAGCAGTCAGTTTGCTGAACATAACATACAAAATCCCCTCAATTATCATTCTGGAAAAACAGAAAACATTATTCAAGATTACCAGGCTGGATTTCGAACAAACCGTTTCACAACCGATAATTTGTTTACTATATGGCAGATCTTTGAGAAATACTGGGAATTTAACAAAAACATCCACTGTCTCTTCATTGACTTCCAGCGAGCCTACGGCAGCATCCACAGAAGTAGCCTCTACAACACATTACGAGAATTTAGTAAACCCAGTAAAATCATTAGGATGATACAACTGTGCATGGATGGCTCCCAGGCAGCATAAGTTCAGAGGATCCATACCCCCCCCCCCCCCCCCCCTTTTCCAATTAAAACAGGCTTACGACAGGGAGACGCTCTTTCGTGTGTCCTCTTCAACCTTGCATTAGAGAAAGTGGTTCGGGAGAATAATTTACACCTATACAATGGTCTCTGATTTGAACACACTGAAGTAAAACTCCTGGCTTATGCAGATGATGTAGTGTCGCTGAGTGAAATTGAAGAAGAACTGAAAGACATGTACAGAACTCTCAGGCACAGTGCCAGCAAAATGGGGCTTTTGATTAACCAAGAGAAAACCGAATATATGGAAATAGGTCGAGTCATAAACCCAAATCCTTGCTTTGAAATTGACCAGCTTTCTAAATTCAGAAAAGTTCTCAAGTTTGAAAACCTTGGATAACATTTCCACAGTAAAAATATCATAACAATTGATATAAATGAAAGAATAGCCTCAGGGTCAAGAGGTCTGTACTCACTAAGCAACCCACACAAAAGTAAAGCTTTGTCAATCACCACAAAGATGAAGATATACAACACTATCATCTGCCCCATAGTACTGTACGGTTCGGAAAGCTGCACGCTTACAAAGAATGAAAGAGAAAAACTGAATGTTTAGAATAGGATTTGGAAATGTCAGCAGACAGAATTTGTAGAAACTTGTGCATCTATAAAAAGATCAATGCGCATACTTCCACTCTCGTGCCTTAGCAAAAGATGTTGCCGAGAACCCCAGAAAATTCTGGTCCTACGTAAAATCAGTAAGTGGCTTGATTGTTTCTTGCCTGTCTTTTGTCAACCAGCCTAGTATGACAATGTAAGATTGCAAAAGGAAAGATCAGCTTTTAAATTTTGTGTTTCACAAATCGTTCACACAGGAGGATCGTACAGACATACCATCATTTGATTCCTGTTTGGAGAACATAATAATAGGCTTCCCTGGTATAGAGAAGCAACTGAAAAATTTGCACAGGAATATGTCGCCAGTTCTGTATGGAATCCCATTTTTGGTTTTACGGGGAGCACATCACAACATTGGCTCGTTAGTTGGCCTGCTTTTAGCTTGATTCTCTCACCCAGTGCAATGTCCCCAGTAAGTGGAAAAATGTGCATGTGACTCTTGTTTATAAGAAAGGCAAAGTAATGGACACTTGAAATTACCAACCAATGTCCTTAATATTGGTTTGCTGCCGAATTGTTGAGCATATTCTAAGTTTGAATGTAACATATTTTCTTGAGACTGAAAAGTCGCCCTCAGATCAGCACAGATTTAGAAAGCATAGCTTGTGTGGAACTCGGGTTGCCTTTTTCTCATATGATATCCTGCAAACCATGGATGAAAGGCAACAGGCAGATTCCATACTCCTAGATTTCTGAAAAGCATTTGACGCAGTGCCCCATGGCAGACTATTAATTAAGATATGAGCATATGAAATAGGATCCCAGAGATCCGAGTGGGTCGAAAATTGTTTAAGTAACAAAACCCAGTATGTTGTCCTCAGCATACATCAGAGACAGAGTTTCATCAGGAGTGCCACAAGAATGTGACTATTGGCTGATGA
The DNA here is from genome assembly GCF_021461395.2 of Schistocerca americana. Taxonomy (NCBI): domain Eukaryota; kingdom Metazoa; phylum Arthropoda; class Insecta; order Orthoptera; family Acrididae; genus Schistocerca; species Schistocerca americana. The sequence continues at coordinate 570,177,803 of NC_060120.1, forward strand.
TGCTGTAGTGTATGAGAAAGTATTGTCATTGAATTACAGTAGAAGTATAGAAAATGAGTTGAACAGAGTATCTATTTCATGTGATGAATAGCAGCTTGCTCTAAATGAAGAAACATGTAAGTTAATACAGATGGAAGAGGAGAAACAGTCCTGTAATATTTAAATACAGTATTAGTGGTGTGCTGCTTGGCACAGTCATATCAATTAAATGTCTAAGTATAAGATTGCAAAGCAATATGAAGTGGAACGAGCGTGTAAGGACAGTAGGAGGGAAGGCAAATGGTTGACTTCGATTTATTGGGAAAATTCTAGGAAAGAGTTGTTAATCTATAAATGACGCTGTGTATAGAGCACTAGTGTGACTTACTCTCGAGTACTGCTATAGTGTTTAGGAATCCCACCAGGTAAAGGGAGACATCAAACCAACCAGAGGCATACCGCTAGATTTGTTATCAATAGATTCAGTCAACACGTGAGAATTCCAGAGGTGCTTCATGAACTCAAATAGAAATTCCTGGAGGGAAGAGGACATTCTTTTTGCAAAACACTTTTGAGAAAAGTTAGAGAAGTGCCATTTGCAACCGACTGCAGAACAAGTCTACTGCTGCCAATGTAAATTTTGCTCAAGGACCAAAGAGAAAATAGGAAGAATTGGGGCTTGTACGGAGGCATCTAGATAGTTCCCTCACACCATTTGCAAGTGGTACAGGAAAGGGAATGAGTAGTACTGGTCCAAGATGCCCTTCACCATGCATCATATTGTAGCTTGTAGAGTATATATGTAGATGTTGGTGTAGATTTAGATATGCCTGATTTATTTCTTATAATCAAATCTACTTTGTAATATACCTTAACTTTTTATTTTTACCTTCTTACAGCTCCAATATTATAATCTGATAGTATTCCATCCATTTATGTACATGGCACAACTATAATTGATAGGACTTACTTGGAAGTATTACACAACGTTTTCTTCTTCATTTTGTTTGGTTTGTCACATGCTCCCATTTACGAAGAAAAGTTTAAAGTTATAGTCTGAAGTAGTACCCGTACATTTAATAAAACATAAAGTTAATATATTCAATGTGGCATAAATCCAACTGTACAATAAATACTTAGCTAAATTGGTCAGTTGATTGTATTTTGTAATGATGCACATGATTTTAATGAGGAAAGAAATCTCTTGGTCATCTTAGATGTCATATTATAATAAAATCTGCCCTAATTTTTGATCTCATGTGGAAATACGTAGGCCTGTACCTCCCTCAAGAGAGAATTACACTCTGCTTCAGCAAGCACACCTGCAAGTCTGCGGTACTTGAAGAATTGTATTGTGCTTTGATTCATTCTACGCTGTACACGTTTTGAAAGAATCTAGAAAATACTAGAAACACTTTGGTGAGAATGGATAAACGGCATTCAGGCTCTTGCAGGCTATACAGGATGTTTCAAAATATAGAGTGCAGTGCATTTTTTTTACAGTTGGTAATATGTTTTTTCAATAGAAAAGGTGCTTCAAAGTAGTGAAGATGGAAAAAGTGTTCCTAGCTTTTAAGGTTTGCGTTTTAGAGCCTATATTTCTAGACTTTTTTCTGGTTTTGGTCCATACTAGCACCTCTCAAAATATGGAAGACTTTTTCTAACACACTGTATGTATTCACATGACAACAAATACCATCATGCGTAAGTGTCCACTGTTATACAGTGGTGCATTTTGGATTACTTGTAGGACTGAAAACTATAAAATCCTGAACAGAGATTGGTTGTGTTCTCTAGTTGTCACGATGTTTTAAATTAATTTTTTTTAAATCTATGAACTGAAGTTTGTTTACAGAGAATGCATATTATGACAAATAATCTACTGTTTTCTCTTTTACAGCTAGTGCAGTACAGATGTGAAGAATTAGTCATCCAAGCTTTACACTGTATCAGTTTCTGTGCAAAGAAAACTGGAAAATATTTTTTATGAAAGTGCATTTTTCATTGTTAAATATAAAAGTGCTTTATGTAAATACAGTGATTAAACCACACTTCCCTTTGACTTCAGAAAATATTCCCCCCCTGCCCCCCTGATGTGTTCACGGATAGTTCACAATTTGTAAGGTTTTGTGGTTTCAGCGATAGTGAACTGTATATTAGACTGAAAGTGCAGTGTAAATATTTTACATTCTTTTTATGATCACAGATTTTCTGTGAAATGTGTTTCTTAAGACTGAAAATAATTGTTTTATCTGGCATGATATGACAGCAGGGTCTTTCAGACAAAATGTACATTTTATGTATAAAATCAGACCTTCATATACAATGAATAGAGAAATATTTTAACGGCTAATAAGTATGCCAAAAAAAGAGCATCAGCTGGCAATAAAACAGTTTCTCGTAGATTATTTTTATATTTATCGATTTACAAAATTATTTTATCATGTGTATAGTTTGATTCTGTGTACAAGGTGCAATATTATGTGTGCAGTCACATAACGTATTATTACTTTTACCTGTTTTTATTTGTGTGCTGTTTTGCGAGGAAGAGTGTTTTATTATGTATAATTTATTTGTCCTGCTTTGTTGAGATCTGTGTATATCTTTTATCTATAACTGTACATACCACAGAAGAAAATGTTGTAAAACTTTTGAGCTATGAAATCCACTATTTAAGTCTATTTTAAATCTGCTTATCCTGTTACTTTTATTTACAATTCCTTGAAAACCAGTACAAACTAAATCTTATCACATTTTAAAAAATATATAACCAGAAGTTACACTCTTTTGGGTTAAAATTTTCGTGTATATATATTAAGTGAGAAGTTGGGGCAATAATAGGGAAGTGTGTGTTGGAAAGTGAAATGGTTTTGTGTTTACAATCAGTCAAGTAGGTCACATGTATGGCACTGTGTATACAGGACTATTTTATGTTGGATAGACAGAGTTTAAGGCCTAAACGACACAAGCTGTTGTTTGAGGTCCCAGAGGCACCACAACTCTTAAGATTTCTATATGTGGCTGAACACAGTTAGTATTGGCCACTGGTGGTACCCAAGTGCAAGATTTGTATACAGTGCCTACCAAAATTAGTGGCAGAAACTGGTGTGCGTGAAAGCATACAGACTTTAAAGTATAGTCATTAATAATAGTTACCCATGCCAACCTTTGGATAAAGACATTCAATAGACAAGTAAATTGAAATCCTAGATCATAAAAAATGTGGGAAACAGTAAAGACTACACTGCCCTAGTGAAATATAAATTTGCGTTGTCCCTCCTTAAGAATCCCCCTTGACTCATTGGAATTGCTTTGTTGATTTTATGAGGGAAAATATTCTAAATAAGGGTTTTGAAGTTGGTCAAGAGATGTTAGTACCAATTACAGGCATGTGGAACAGAGAAACTAAACTTGGTAATTGCTGGGAATCTGTCAGGCATTTATCATACTTAGGATGGGAAATGGGAGTGTGTGTCTTGAGATACTTGAGGTTCTCAGTGTATTTATCATAAACAAGCCTCATGTGAGCACTCCAAAAGATGAAGCACTCCTACTTGCATCACTAAGAGTGTCAGCGGAGAACGGGCTCAGACGTTTTGTAAAATGGGCCAACAGACAGTCGTAAATGGGTGTGTGTGTGGGGGGGGGGTGACCTATTCATGGTGAATACGCAGTCCTGCTGCACCAAACAACACACAAAGAAAAATGAGCTACTTCATATTAGGTTTATCATTTAGTTGGCTGCAGGTAGAAATGCTGTGTTTGAATTGCATATTGGTGGCAACAAAGAAGATATGTTGGGTATGAAAATATTTGACGGTTGTCCCGGAAAATGAAAAACAATGCTGTATTTGCTTTCAGTATATTAGTTTAAAAAGTTAAGCTATAACAGGCGTGAGGTATCATTCAAATAACATTGAAACAAACATTTCAGGGTATTGAGGCACAACCTAGTAACTCTTGTCTTTGTAAGTAACTAGTTGCATACACTTACACATACAATCTATGAGTCAAGAGCTGCCAAGTGATGTCTCAAAGCCTTGATATACTGTATTTTTATGCCCATAGTTTCTTCTTTGTAGCCATAAATTTGCAGTTTAAAGACAACTTTCCTACTCACATTAATTGTGAATGAATGATACAGTTCAGACTAAATGACCATCTTTTCTTTGTGTGGGATAAAATCCATTGACTGTATTGTGTAAGTACTCTACCTAATGAAAAGTATCTGGACATTCCTATGTAATATGGAATTGATCACCAGATGTCACAAGAGGCAAACTTGCCAGTATAAAAGAAGACAGGGAGTATTGTGTTGTCAGTAGAAAAGCAGTAACAGCAGACTGGGTCAGTCAAGAGAGCTCAGCAACTGTGAATATAGACTAGTTATTGGATATCACCTGAGTCACAAAGCCATCGGAGGCATTTCAACCTTTCTAAGCTGCCCAGACATGAAGGAAAAAACAAAAATCAGGCAGACCTCATGTACTGTTGGACAGGGGCTGTTGAATGCTGCAAAACGTTGTTGTAAAAAATATGAAATCAGTGGAAAGAATCACTCGTGATTTCCAAAGTGGTGTCAGCAGTCCAGCTAGCACAGTCAATATGCGTAGCAAGTTAAAAATAATAAGGTACAGTGAACAAGCAGCTCCTCGTAAGCCACACATTTCTGTATTAAATGTTAAGCAGCACTTTCCCCTCGCCCCCCCCCCCCCCCCCTCCTTCCTCCATTGAGCGACTAACTGATGACTTTTACAAACATTATAGCAATTTTTTACAAGTTTCGTACAAACATAGTACATCATATCATATATGCACAATTAATCGCTTGTAGGTGTAAGTGATAGAGATAGAAATTTATTTAGCAAGACAACATTGTACAAGAAAAGGGCATTACATCATAATTATTACAAATATATAGATTTTGCAGAACAAAATATACAGAGATTTCAGTTCAGATTAATATTCACTCAAGGACCATAAGCACTTGCCTGTCATGAACAGTTCTCTTGGTGATACTTTTAGAGCTCAGCAGTGTGTTATTCCATATCTCACTGTCGATGCATGGACTGTGGTCTGTTAATTTTAGTCCTTTGTCTGAAAAAGCAGTCTTTCTTTCTTTCTTTCTTGTATTATAGACATGCATATTAGAGCAATTGGTTGAATTGTTTAGACGTGTCACAAAAAAATATAATTAATTTAAAGATATAGTGGGTAGACTGTGATGTACGAGGGTTGAAACTTAAATAGTGGCAACTATTTATTCACAACCAGTACAAAATAGTTACATGTTTACACCTGTTACTGACCTTAAAAATCATCACCAGCATTGTGTAGAACACGTTGCCAGCAATGTGGAAGGCATAGTATACCATTAGCAGACCCTGTTCTGTTGATGGTGCGAATGGGGCGGTCTATTGCCTGTCAAATCTGTGGAACAGTTCTGAAGCAAATTCCACGAAGTGGTTCCTTCATCTTTAGAATCAAATCAAACTCACAAGGACTTAAGTTGTATTACTGTTCATTTTTGGAGCATCACCTGCGGGCAGCTTTGTGAAAGAAGCGGCGACACTTTCTGCAAAACCCACCCATCATTTTGCACGACAGTGCTTGGGTGCATACAGAACAAGCTGTGGCTGCTCTGTTTGGTCGATGGGAGTGGAAGGTACTGTACCATCCACCATACTCCCTGGCCTTAAGTCCTTGTAACTTTGATTTGATTCCAAAGATAAAGGAACCACTTCACGGCATTCGCTTCAGATCTGTTCCAGAGATTCGACAGGCAGTAAACCGCTCCATCGCACCATCAACAGAACAGGCTCTGCTAATGTTATACTACGCCTTCCACATTGCTGGCAATGGGTTCCACACAACGCTGGTGACTACTTTGATGGACAGTAACAGGTGCAAACATGTAACTCTTTTGTATCGGTTGTGAATAAATAGTTGCCACTATTTAAGTTCCAACTCTTGTATTTATCATGTACAGGAGATTACCCTGCAGGAGTCTCTCTAACCTATTCCATGGATAATCCTGATTACTCTTTTCTGCAGGGTTAATATTCTTTCCATATGTGTGTAAGCAACACAGCCCAAAATCTCTATCCCATAATTACTCTTTGAAAAACATGTCCCATAAGAAGTTGTTTTTAATATTTGACTGGAAACTGTGTGTGATACCTGGCTAATTAGATATAGCGAACTACTGATTTTATATCTAAAAACAAAGATGCTGTAACTTACCAAACAAAAGTGTTGGTACGTTGATAGAGACAAGAGACAATAACGAATACAAACACACACTCACATTTCAAGCTTTCGCAATCCACGGTTGCTTCACCAGGAAAGAGGGAAAGATGAAAGGATGTGGGTTTTAAGGGAGGGGGTAAGGAGTCATTCCAATCCTGGGAGCGGAAAGACTTACCTTGGGGGGAAAAAAGGGACAGGTATATACTCGCGCGCGCGCGCGCCCACACACACACACACACACACACACACACACACACACACACACACACACACACACACACACACACACATATATATATCCATCCGCACATTTACAGACACATATATGTGTGCGAGTGTAGAATGTTTCCCTCTATTATATTCATATCATTAATTTGAACTACTGATTTTGTTACATATAAAATTAATATGGTTTACCCTCCATAGATTTTCATATAGGTAAATACCCAGAAATTACAGCCTTCTGTGTCTACTGCATCAGTTCCAACTATATTACTAACAGAGGTTTGGTGTGAATTTGATAGTTTAAATTGCAGTAACTGTGGTTTACTGATATTAACCTTCAAACCTAGATTCTGAAAATAAGTAGTTATTTGACCTTGTGGTGGAGCGAAGAATGATACAACTGGACAATGGATGACTGGAAACAAGTGATTTGGAGTGTTGTATCATGCTATACTCTGTAACAATCCGATTGAAGGGTTTGAATTTGGTGAATGCCTGAAGAATGTTACCTGCCATCATTTGTAGTGCCAACAGTGAAGTACAGAGGTGCTTATTGGGTATTTTGTGTCATTAAGGCTTTGCCCCTTACTGTGCCTAAGAAATGTGGAAGGATATGAACACATTGTACAGCACTGTGTAGTGTATACAGTGGCGAAAGAGTTTGAAGACAATGGTTGATTGTATCAGTATGATGGTGCCCATTTCATTAAGCAGCATCTATAAAGTATTTTTTTTTTTTTTAATTTAACAAAAAATAAAAAAAACCTTTCCTGAAATGGACTGGCCTGTCCAGATTCCTGACCAGAACACAACCATTAAGAAGAGTTAGAATGTTGACTTTGCTCCATACCCCAGTGTCCAACATCACTACCCTCTGTGGTTTTGGCTCTTGAGGAAGAGTGGTCTACCATTCCTCCACACCACATTGAAAGTGTCGCCAGCAGAACTGAAGCTGTCATAAAGATGGATAGTGTGCTTCCTTGGATGTTCTCTATTTCTTCTTTCAGTCCTATATTTTACAGACGCCTTAGTGATGAGGAATATTCAGAGTGCCTTGTAAGTTACTACCTTTGCTGATAGACTACATTTCGTAAGGATTCCTCCAGTGAATCTCAGTCTGGCATCAGTCTGGGGCTAGATGGATAAGGACAATGACTAAGGAAGGTTGAGGTCAGAAGGGTTACAGAAACGTAGGATGTATTGCAGAGAGAGTTCCCTCCTGTGCAAACCAAAAAAAGCTGGTGTTTGTGGGAAGGATCCGGATGGCAAAGGCTGTGAAGCAATCATTCAAATGAAGGACATGATGTTGGGCGGCATGCTCAGCAACAGGGTGGTCCAGTTGTTTCTTGGCCACAGTTTGTTGGTGGCCATTCATGCGGACAGACGGCTTGTTGGTTGTCATGCCCATGTAGAATGCAGCACAGTGCTTGCAGCTTGGCCGGTTTCACAGGTAGCCCTGCCTTTGATGGGATAGGTAATGTTTGTGACAGGACTGGAGTAGGTTGTGGTGGAAAGATGTATGGGACAGGTCTTTTAGGTCTATTACAGGGATATGAGCCGTGAGGTAAGGGGCTGGGAGCAGGGGTTGTGTAGGGATGGAGGAAGATACTGTGTAGGTTCGGTGAGCAGCAGAATACCACCAGTCCTCACAAACATAGTCCTGCAAAACCAGATCATCAGGCCCAAACCTCCTTGCAATTCTTTCCATCTGTCAAATTCTCCTGTGCAAACCCAAATTCCTGGATCACATAACACACACTGAAACTCTTACCTTCCTGGAACTAGAGCAACATGCACAACACCATCTCAAAAAATTCTCCAACCAGCTCACTTCCTCCTCCAGCCTTGGATTACCACCTCTACAACAACCTCTAAACCTCCCCCACATCCCCTCATAGCTGACAAACCCTATCTCAGAGACTTACTACACTTACCCCATCCTCCAAAATTCCCTCCCACCACCATCACACAGAATCCAGAATCTAAACAGACCCGAAACACAGCCATGAACCTTTCCTTCAAAGACCTTAGCCCCGCAGAAGTATCAGTCCTTTCCAAAGGCCTCTCCTTTCGCCCCACCGCAAATTCAATCATGCAGAACTTGTTAAGGACCTTCTCTCCGTCTCCCGGTTCCTACGGGGGAAACGCATTTTCGCCACCAACCCTACCAATCAGACTCAACCAAAGACCAATTATGAACCCTGTGTGACTTAGCTCACTCCTCCGTCCACCCATGATCCACTCCCACTGCCCCCAAATCACCCCTGTTAACTCTCCAGAATTTCTTAACCTTGAGCCTTGTGTCACCATCGTTCCCCAAATCCCTCAACATGCAAACTAACCTTACATCTGCAAAAAGATCTGCAGTCCACCACCTAAAAACTGATCCCGACTTTATAATCCTACATACTGACTATGGTTCACCACTATTGTTTTGAACCGCAGGGACTACCTGACAGACGGACTCAACCTGCTGTCAGGTTCACCCACCTACAAATCCTGCCATAGTGACCCCAATCCAGAAATCCAGCAGGATTTCCAGTCTCTTCCAATTTCTTAGGCCCATCCCAGAACCTCTCCCGGGGTCCATCTCTCTCCTCACCCCTACCATTCCCTGCACTCCTACCTAACGTCCATAAACCCAACCACCCAGCATGTCCCATTGTTGATGGTTACTGTGCCCTCACTGAGAGAATCTCTGCTCTCACAGACAAACACTTTCAGCCCATTACCCACAACCTACCCTCCAACACAAAAGGAACCAAACATATTCTCCACCAACTCTCCACAGTTTCTGTCCATTTAGCACACAGTGCACTGCTCATCGCTATTGATGCCAGCTTCCTTTACAGTAACATCCCTAATGCCCCTGACCTTACTGCTATTGAACACTGCCTCTCCCAGTGCCTGATGGATTACAAGCCAACCACCTCCTTCCTTGTCACCATGACCAACTATATCCTCATCCACAATTACTTCTCCTTTGAAGGCATTACCTACAAAGAAATCCGGGGTACGGCTATTGTCACTCACAAGGCACCATCCTATGCCAACCTATTCATGGGCCATCTAGAGGAATCCTTACTAAACACCCAGAATCCCAAACCTCTCATCTGGTTCAGATTCATTGATGACATATTCATGATCTGGATTGTGGGTGAGGACACCCTATCCACGTTCCTCCAGAACCTCAACAACTTCTCTCCCATTCCCTTCACCTGGTTCTACTCAACCAATCAAGCTATGTTCCTCAATGTTGACCTCCATCTCAAAGATTGCTATTGGTAGCTCTGTCCATTACCAACCACCTGCACCACCTCCACTTCAACAGCTGCCACCCATTCCGTACCAAGAAGTCCCTTGCGTACAGCCAAGCCACCCGTGGCCATTGTATCAGCATTGATGAGAGGACCCTCTCAAAACATACCGAGGGTCTCACTGAGGCCTTTACAGATCATAATTGCCCTCCCAACCTTGTACAAAAAATCTCCTCTGCCTTATCTTACCAGCCACCCAACACCTCCCAAAGCCCCACCATTCAGCCACAGAGGAACATTCCCCTCATGACTCAGTACCACCAAGGAACGAAGCAACTGGATTACATTCTCCGCTAGGGTTTTGACTACCTTTCGTCATGCCCTGAAATGAGAAATGTTTTAGCCACTATCCTCCCCACTCCTCCCAGAGTGGTATTCTGCCCCCCCCCCCCCAATCTACACAATATCCTCATCCAACCGTATATGATCCCTACTCCCAGCCCCTTATCTCATGGCTCATATCCCTGTAATAGACCTACATGCAAGACTGGCCCCATACACCGTACATCCTCCCATCATTACCTACTCCAGTCCTGTCACAAATGTCACAGGGCTACCTGTGAAATCAGTCATGTGATCTACAAGCTAGCTGCAATCACTGAGCTGCATTCTACATGGGCATGACAACTGACAAGTTCTCTGCCCACATGAATGGCCACCAACAAACTGTGGCCAAGAAACAACAGGACTGCAATGTTGTTGAGCAGGCCGCCCAACACGACATCCCCCATTTCAATGACTGCTTCACAGCCTGTGCCACTGGATCCTTCCCATCAACACCAGCTTTTCTGAATTGCACATATGGGAATTCTCCCTGCAATATATTCTATGTTTCTGTAACCCTCCTGGCCTCAACCTTCATTAGTCATTGTCCTTATCCATCTAGCCCCTTTCCAGTACCCATTCCAGCACTAAACAGCCCTCTATTCCACCAACCCACCCAGTCTTTTTACTTCTCTCTTTTTCCGCTAATCCCCTCCTCTCCCCTGCTCCCTATCTAACCTCCAAACTGAACCCAGCTGCCCCACTGTCCACTTCGTCCCTGCATGCTCCAAGCAGCGCTTTACCACCTCCAACCCCTTACCCTGCTCCCCGTTCCTCTCCCTGCCCCAGCCCCATACTTACCCCCACCTGGTTGCCTCTCCCATAATGCCCTGCTGCTTGCAGTCTGGCTCTAGCTGCCAGTCTGTTGTCATGTATGTGTGAGTTGTGTTTTCGTGAGTGTGTGTATTTGTGTATGTTGTATACTTTTGACAAAGGTTGACTGAAAGCTAACTTTCCGACAGTCTTTTTGTTGTACCTTTCTGCAACTCAGCATCTCCGCTATATGGTGAGTTTTTTCGCAATTAATTTTATGTGGTTGTTCCACTTCAGATTGCTCCACACACATACTCTTAGACATTTTTTGGAAGTAACTACTTCAAGTGGTTGATTTGCAATCATACAATAAATGGTCTTTTTGCCTATGTATTCACAATATATTACATTTCTTTATGTTGAGGCTCAGTTGCCACTTCCTGCACCAAACATTGAACCTCTGTAGGTCTTCTTGCATTTCACTGTAATTTTCTGCTGTTACAACTTCTCTGTTTACAACAGCATCTGCGAAAAGACTCAAAGAACTTCAGATGTTATCTACTAGGTCATTTATATATGGGTTGTCCATAATTAAAGTTCCAGTTTCAAAACACTTTATAGAGAGAACTACTGCTCAGAATGATGCCAAATTAGAGCATCATATTATTGATGTTGGGGGATACGTCATGGAACAATAAAAATATAGCAAAAATTTTACCTGTGGGGATGCAGTAAGTATCTGAATGTAAATGGGGTCAGCTACAAACGACAGATGAATCACAATATGACAGCTGTGGTTTGTGTTGCACATTTCACCATTCATACCGTTCAATGTGTGTGACTAGTCTCGGGTGGCACAGTCAGAATGGGCTGCACGGCACATGCCTTCAATTCAGCTAAATTCATAATTGGAGCACTGAACACATCTTTCAGATAACCCCAAAGTGAGAAATTGCACGACCTCGACAGGCATGCTGTACGGAAGTGATGGCTGATAATTTTAGCATTTCCCAAATGCCTTTGCAGCAGCTGCTTCACTGGCTGTGCAATATGTAGAGGAGAATCATCTTGCTTAAAAATTATTCTGCCCATACGTCCACGCTGTTAAAGGATCTACATGACAGTGGTGCACAAAAGGCTCTCATAGTTTTTACCTGTGACTGCAGGTAACAGGACCAGCAAGACCCATCTCCTCGAAAAAATACAGCCCTAAGATAAACAGTGCCATGAACCCACACCACACGCTTGCCATTGCAGAATGAAGTGATACTTGCTGATGTGTATGTAGATTTTCCAGTGCACATATTCTGCATATTGGCATGTCCTTGGAGATGGAAATAGACTTCGTCTGTCCACAGCATGTTCCATGGTCATTCATCGTCCATTTCTGGTGAGCAAGAAATTCCAGAACAAAAGTTTGATTTGCTGGCAGCTGAGCTGGAAGCAACTACTAAACATGAGAGATTTCATGCAGGATATTGAACAGGCTTTTCCACCATGCTTACAGGCATGTCCAAAGTTTGGGCCCTTCCCCATGCACAGCATGTTGTGTTTGCACGCCACCACTCATGTGGTGCTGTGGCCACATGTTCGACAGACATCACATCAACTGTTTTCCTTCCTCTGCCCCACTGCACTTCATAAAACGTCTATCCAAATTTTGTAATCTTATTTCCAGGCTCCTAGCACACATCGGATCTGCAGGGCTACTGGCATACAGTCATCATTCTTGTGAAAGAGTTTTACCAACAGCTCCATGGTCCTTCTTGGAGACAGTAGTGTTGGGCATCTCAGACGCAAACTGAGGAGCACTCGAGTGCCACCTGTCTGTTGGTGTGCACATTCTGACGGTTACAGTGCCATCTGTTGATAAAATTTTTGTTAAATTTTTCTTTTTTTTTTGTCCATGACATTTTCCCCAGTGTTAATAATATGCAGTTCAAATCTGACGTCATTCTGAGCAGTGTTTTGGAACTGGAACTTTAATTATGTGTACCCTGTATACTGTGAAAAGTAATGGCCTTGTAACATTCCCCTGGAGCATGGCCGAAATTACTTTTACGCCTGAAGACTCCTCTGTGTTCAGAATGACATGTTATGTTCTGTGTTCTAGAAACTGTTCTGTCCATGCACACAGTTATTTTGATATGCCATAGGATCATGTTTACTTTAGGCAGCCTTGTGGAATTGTATCAAATGTGTTTCGGAAGTCGAGGAAAACAGTATCTACCTGGGTGCCTGTATCTACTATTTTCTGTGCCTCGTTGATGAATAGAGCAAGTTGTGTTTCAGATGGTCCTTGTCTATGGAACATATGTTGGTTCCCACAGGGGTGGTCTTCAGTCTCCAGAAATGTCATAATACATGAGCATAAAACATGTTCCAAATTCTACAACAGACAGACATCAGAGATATAGTCCTGAAGTTGTGTGTTTCTGTTCAACAACTCTGCTTGATAATGGGAATAACCTGTGCTTTTTTTTCCAATCATTAGTAACACTTTGCTCCTCACGAGACCTACAGTACACTGCTGCTAGAAGAGGGGCAAGTTCTCTCACACTCTGTGCAGAATCGAACTGGCATTCCATCAGATTCAGGCCTTTGCCCTGTTGAGTGATTTAATTTGCTTTTCAATCCTTTGGTCACTTATTTTGGTATGTGTTATGATAATTGTGCTACAATTTAAAGGGGGAACTGCAGTATGATCGTCTTTGATATAGTTCTGGAAAAAGACGTTTAGTATTTTGACCTTTTCTGTGTCGTTCTCTATTCCACGTCAATTATGATTGCTCTGTGTCTGTGTGTGAAGACCAGAACTACTTATGAATTTGTTAAGTTGGTAACTACAGTTTTACTTTTATGTTTGTTGAGCACTTCATACATAGCCTCCTTATATTAATTTGGGCTTTGTTTACATTTTTTTTATCTGAAGCTTTGGTTATGTTTAAATCTGCAGTGGATTTCTATTTGCTTTTGTAGCAGCGTCCTAACATGATTGTCGAACCACGGTGGGTAACCCTCACAATTCTGATGGGGCAATGCTCTTGAGCCTCCTCCATTAATGCTCAATATTGTCAATGCTGGAGATATCATGACGACCTGTCAGAAAATCTGTCTCATGCCTTAGTGTTGGTCAAAACTCATTTACAGAGATGTAAAGTCAAGAGACATGCTGTGATTCTCAGGGTTCTGCATTTTGCTAACAAAACCTTGATTCCAGTGGGGGGGGGGGGGGGGGGGGGGGGGGCTTTCCAGAACGCCTTTTCTCAGTTTGATAAATTATACAGTGACCTTTAGAAATAATGGACAAAGGGTAAATCAAGAAATTGAACAGAATATTTTAATTTCTTGAGTGTTCATATTTACAAAATCCTGAACTAAAAGTCATGTATTACAGATCTTAAATTTTGGCAATGAAAGTTGGAAAGATAACTTACTTTTCCCATTTTCATCCACTGTTTTATGGCTTCATCTTGTGGGTTAAATCATCACGGAGGGCAAAGAGGGTTTGTTGCACAGAAGTGTGTAAACAAGTTGTGGTATCCTCTGTAGACAGCTCGTTAAACAGTTGAAGTTACTGATAATTGCCACAGTAAGTTTATTTTCTTATAGAGTGTTGTGAGGAATCAATCCAAGTTGGAAAATGACAGTATCATTCATAAAAGTAATACTAATAGGGGAAACGATTTGTCGTATCCATCACTCAGCCTTAGTGTAGCACAGGAAAAAGTGATGTGTTCAGCCATAAAAGAATATAACTTGACACAAGTACTGTGGTGTTTCCATGTTTGTATATTAAAAATACATGCAACACAGCCCACAAAAAATATTTCCAGTGTGTCAAAAATTGAAAACTGGTTTAAAGCAGGTTGTGTGGTATCTTATTGTCAGTGAAATCGCAGGATAAAAGTAGTATGGAGGTTATTTTCAGTATACTTAATGTTGGCCAGGAAGGGCATGCAAAAAGAGGTCTTTTTTTTTTGTGCGACCGCTAGACCTCCAGGTTATTTAATCCTGAAAGATATATGTACTTGAGACATTGTTATCCCTAATCGCTACAGCATACATTATGCTACAGGGGAGGGGGGAGATTCACTCTGCAAATAAACACTATGCTGCAGCTAACCAATTTCTCTGCAGATCCTTTCTTCCAAGGGTGAGTGAGTCAATAAAGGTATGAAGGGGAGTGTCTATATAGTATGAAACATAAGAAATGAGTACAGGCAGAAGTGAAGCTGGCACTTGGATAGCTCAGTAAGTCATCTCCATTGAAAGGCTATGCTCTGGGTAGTTTTAATAGGTCTTAAATTTTCACAGTATTAATCATGAATATGATGGGTGTGTCCATATGACCGTCTACAGAAAGGCGTTCAGCCACAAACACACTCACTTTGGTAAATGTTTTCAGTGCATTATGTCTTGCAGCTCTTTTGGAGTTACAACTTACATATTCAGAAAAAGTGAGGCTATCCAAATGACTGTATATTTATCGCTAATCTGACCCAAAGCTGGCGCTTCACTGAACCCAGGAATGCAGAATAAGTAGTAGTACATTTTGAATACACTATATTGAAAACTGATACGCAGTAATAATGTAATCAGTTAATTGTTCTCGACCAGTCTTGTAAATTCTTAAGTCCAAGTTCTTGCACGCCAAAATGAATCCTCCAGTTTCTTGATACCATTCTATCCACATTTACTTTGAAGTTCCAGATCGTGCATGCTCTCAAGATGCCTTCCGGTGATACATTATTCCACAAGAAAACAAGAAAATTAGATGCCAATTAAGACTTCAAGCACTTTGTCTTCTCCACTCCTGCCCGTATAGGCCCCACTTGCTCAAATGAAAATGCTCATGATAACGTAGTTATCATAAACAATTCTTTACATTCTAGATCTTATAATGAAATTCCCCCCCCCCCCCCCCCCCCCAGAAGAAATGAATTAAAATTTGTGCCACAGCCAGGACTCAAACCCAGGTTTTCTTGCTCACTAGGCACAAATGCTAACCATTACACTATGTAGGGTGAAAATAAGCTGAAGATGTGAATTGGAGTTTGCATTGGGGAGGGCACTTGACTTGCGTGGTTCGTGCAGCAATGTTGTCATAATGGTTAGCATTTCTGTCTAGTGAGCAAGACGACCCAGGTTCGAGTTGCAGTTGTGGCACAAATTTTAATTCATTTCTTCTGATTCCATCATTGTGTTCTGTTATGAAGGTATCCAATAGCTTTTTAATTTGTATTAAAGTTATGCTAGTGTGCAAACAAGTTAATTGCAGTGTTGAATTTTTCTGCCAGTGGAATCATTACATTACAGAGAACATTTTTTTCATAATGGTAAAGTTATTCCACCTGCAAAGTATCCTATGGTATTTCATGCTACTACTGTAGTACAGATGCTCCTCTTACTAAAGAATAGCTTGGAAACTGCAATGAAGAATACCCATTCCATCAAGAATTAATTAAATTACACTGGTGTCCAAAATTAAAACATCAACCCAGTTTCCCTGTCCTGTGTGTAACTCATGGTATAATCTTACAAACTGACAACCGATGTCCATATGATAATGTCTTGCATGGAAGATGGCATTCTGGTCAATGGACAACCATGCCAACAACTACGTCAGGGCACCTATCAAATGGGACAGTGTTTACTGGGCTGTCCCACATCCACAATTGCTGTGTGCACAGTCAAAGATGGTACAATATGGCACAGAGAAGGCTTTTGGCAGTGGTGGACCAGGGGAAGAGAAACTGTATCCCTCAGACCAGGGCAGAGCCGGCCACATGTAACATCAGAAAGAGAGAATCATTATTTGGCTGCCTTAGTGCTGCACAGCAACTGGCATCTGAGTTTGCAGCATCCACTGGACATGTTGTGAGGCAAACGATGTACAGAAGGCTTTGGCAGAGTGGCCTTTATTGTCAGAGACCTCCTGTATGTGTACGTCGGACGCGTCTTCACAGAAGGAAGCTAGAGTGGAGTTGTCAACATACCACCTGGAGGTCAAATTGCAGGCATATGGTTCTTTTCACAGATGAGTCTCGATTTAGTCTGGACAATTATTCTAGATGAATTTGCATCTGTAGGGAATGTGGAACACAAGTTTGGATCCCAATCATTGTGGAAAGAGACTGATATCACGGATGATCCCTAATTGTGTGGGCAGGGATTATGTTGACCAATCGAACACTTCTTCGTGAAACTGTATGGTTAAATCAGCAAGGTTTAATTGCTGTCAAGTATTGTGACGAGATCTTGGGACCTCGTGGGGTTGTTGCAAGGTGCTGTGGCCCTAGACTTCATATTGCTCGACCTCATAGAGCACACATGGTTGATGTTTTCTTGGAAATGGAAGATACTGCACGCATGGCGTGGTCTGTTCACACTCCCAGTTTGAATCCCATAGTGTGTGTATGGGATGCACAAGGGAGATGTGTTGCATCACACAGCATCCACCAACCACTCTCCCAGACTTGTGAGCAACTGCAGGAAGAATGGCCATTATTGCCTCAAGATGAGGCTGATGACATCATTCACAGCATGCCCCATCATTTGTCAGGCCTGTATTGCTGTAAGAGGTGGTTGCACTCCGTACTGAGTGCATTAACCAGTTGTTGGAATGTATATGTAAATCTGTTAAGTTGGAAAAACCGAAGAATATTTTTCCTCTATTGTTATGCATGTTGCAGCTGTTCACGTTCTGTATTCTTTATACTGTTTCCACTTTACTATCACCTGATTTTATTGTTTTGTGGGAAAATAAATGCAACCTTGCAAAATTTTGGTTTGTTGCTTTAATTCTGGACACCAGTGTATTTTGTACCTTTCTAAAGTCATGCCTTCCACATCAGTCATCACACGTACGTAATAGCAGTAGAAATTGTCATTAATCTTACCTGTGCCGAAAGAAGTTAAGCTCTCTGGTTTGCAGTCAATACATTATTACATTTACCATGGAAATAAACTGAACATCCTCAGAAATGAATTATGCATTTTCATGTCATGTAATATAGACATGGGAAAGAAGCCATAAACCACTGGTGTAATCCTCTCTCTTCACTTATTGAGTACTATGCACTATATCTGTATCCAGACAATGAATGTATTCCATTTGCAGAAAGGTTCGTGTCCTCGTGGTATAAGCCCTGCAAAGTACACCGAAATACTTTCATGGAATATCAAAGTAATATAAGTTAGAAGAACAATGAGTCATTAAAAAACACTAATTTTCTGTCTTGTTGCCATTGTAACCTTTTGTTTTGTAAAGTGGTTTCTGTTCTGTCTCTGTGTGTGTGTGTGTGTGTGTGTGTGTGTGTGTGTGTGTGTGTGTGTGTGAGATGTAGTACTACTCATAGTGCATGGCAAAAGTAACATATTTTTAAACATGACAAAAGTAAGCAGTATATATAAGTTATTGAACTTGGGTCACTGACTTCTTGTTATACTGTTTTCCTTGACTGTTTACCGACTCCAGTGAGAAATCTCTAAATCTATCTTTTAGACACCACTATGGAGCAGAGAGCATTACACAGTGCCAAATTAACAGACTAAGTAGGTCAACCAGTGCCACTACATAAACAGTTCAGATGCCAGATATACCTATGAGGGAAGTATAACAAATTTAATCTATGACCCTCTCCTACTGGAAGCATTTCTTCAAATTTACCCACAAAGAAAGATAAAAAGTTAAGCATTCTGCAAAGTTTTCTAAATGAAGGTGGAGCACTAACTTCGTTAGGCAGGGGTAGACATATAGCTGTGCCTTGTTGAGGAAGCCAGTCCTATCATTCACCTGATATGCCTTAGGAAAACCACAGAACGTCTCTATCAGGATGACGTTTTTAATCACTGTACCACATTACCAAAGTCAGGAGCAGCCAAGAATTTGGCTCACAAGCAAGTGCCTTGGCTCATGTGCCAGTGCTGGCCTGGCTGCACACTTCTCCCACTGCCACACCACACTGTGTGCAATTGAGGAGGGGGAAGAGGAGGAAACGGAATGCTTCATATACTTAAATGGCAATGTAGTCTCACTGCATATGACTTGGTTTCACATTTCTCAACAGCAAAGATCCAAACAAAACAAATTTTCAGCATTATTAAATTATTTTTGATGTGCTAAAGACAGTTTTTATTTGGTACAAACAGTCAGCACATGGACAGTTTCACAAATTTTTGCACTCGAGTTGTGATTTAATTGTGACTTACGTAATTTCATAATCGAT
Organism: Schistocerca americana; assembly: GCF_021461395.2. Lineage (NCBI taxonomy): Eukaryota > Metazoa > Arthropoda > Insecta > Orthoptera > Acrididae > Schistocerca > Schistocerca americana. The sequence goes on from NC_060120.1 coordinate 570,196,881, forward strand.
AAAAGGCCCTTCATACACATGTTGATCGAAACATTGTAACACTTTTCGCAGTCTCATTATGGAGACATGGAAGCTCTACCAGAGGAAAGCAATGTAGATGTCCTGGACAGTTAATGTAAAAAGATCTATAAAACATGTAAGGGGGTCACGGTTCCATATAGATCGGAGGAGCAGACCCATCCACTATATTGGAATCTGGCTGTTTTATTCTATGACCTACTGCCTTTTAGCAGTGTTTTGTTCTGACAGACAATGAATGTTGGGTAAAAAGGTTCTGAACTTTTCCACTCTAATGTTTTAGTCATATGTTCACCTGAAGATGGGGCTTTTAGTGCCATGAAATCGGTAGTGATCCAAAAGTAAATGACTCAGTACATCATCATCATCATCATTCATCATCATCATCAGTGTTCTGCCAAAAGGCAGGTTTTCACATGGTAGTTCTCCAGGCTGTCCGGTCTTCTGCCATCCTCTTCAGGTCTGCATAGTTTCCTCTTCCCTTTATGTCGTTTATCATCTTGTATCTCCTTCTTCTCAGTCTTCTCCCACAAACCAATCCTCCCAAAGCATCTGCTAGCAAGCACTCCCTTCTCAATGAATGTTCCAAGCAGTTCCTTTTCCTTTCTCTTACAACCTTCAGCAGACATCATCTCTCACCAACCCTTTCCAATACTCTTTCATTACTCACTCTTTCCATCCAGCTTATTCTCTCCATTCTCCTCCACATCCACATCTCAAATGCTTCTAACCTTTTTTCATCTTTTCGTCTCAGCGTCCATGTTTCTACCCCATATAGTGCCACACTCCAGACAAAACATTTGCCAAGCCTTTTCCTTAGTCCTTTATCTAATTTGCCACATAAGAGTCTCCTCTTTCTGTAGAATGCCTCCCTCACTATGGCAATTCGAGTTTTCACCTCCTGGTGACATCTCAAGTCTTCAGTTATTGTGCTTCCAAGATATTTAAATGCACTAACTTGGCTAATGGTAGATTGTCCTATTTTAATGTTGGACAGTCTGCGTCTTGTACTGATGACCATACTCTCTGTTTTTGCTGTGTTTATTTGCATCCCATATTCCACACAAACTTCATTCAGATCTTTCAGCATGTTATTCACTGACCGCTCACTTTCTGTCACTAATACCATGTCATCAGCAAATCTTATACATTCTATACTCTTTTCCCATCCAAGCTTTTTGCAATCATCTCATCAAGATATACGTTAAACAACAGCGGGGAAAGGCAACAACCTTGTCTAACACCTCGTCCAATGCTACTTCTTTCTGACATTTCATTTCCAATCCTTATCCTTACTTTCTGGTGTAAATATAGATTCTGTATCAGTTGTCTCTTTTTCCAATCTACTCCTTTCCTCTTCAAAATATCCATCAGCTTGTTCCACTGAACTCTGTCAAAAGCCTTTTCTAAATCTTTAAAAACAGCAGAGATTTCTCTACCTTTTTCTATATATCTTTCCCCTATAGTTCTTAACAGGCCAATAGCATCTCTTGTTCCTTTTCCTCTTCTAAATCCGAACTGCTCCTCTGCATTCCCTCTATCCAGCTTGCCCTATAGCCTTCTATTCAACACTCTCAGTAAGACTTTAGCTGCATGAGAAATTAGACTGGTGGTCCGGTGCTCTTCACATTTTTTAGTGTTTCTCTTTCTACATCTACTTCTACATGGATACTCTGCAAATCACAATTAAGTGCCTGGCAGAGGATTCATCGAACCACCTTCACAATGCTCTATTATTCCAATCTCGTATAGCGCGCGGAAAAAATGAACACCTATATCTTTACATACGAGCTCTGATTTCCCTTATTTTATCGTGGTGATCGTTCTGCCCTATGTAGGTCGGTGTCAACAAAATATTTTCGCGTTCGGAGGAGAAAGTTGGTGATTGGAATTTCATGAGAAGATTCCGTCGCAACGAAAAACGCCTCTCTTTTAATGATGTTCAGCCCAAATCCTGTATCATTTCTGTTACTATCTCTCCCATATTTCGTGATAATACAAAACATGCTGCCTTTCTTTAAACTTTTTCGATGTACTCCGTCAGTCCTAACTGGTAAGGATCCCACACCGCGCAGCAGTATTCTAAATGAGGACGGACAAGCATAGTGTAGGCAGTCTCCTTAGTAGGTCTGTTACATTTTGTAAGTGTCCTGCCAATAAAACACAGTCTTTGGTTAACCTTCCGCACAACATTTTCTATGTGTTCCTTCCAATTTAAGTTGTTCGTAATTGTAATACCTAGGTATTAAGTTGAATTTACGGCTTTTAGATTAGGCTGATTTATCGTGTAAATGAAGTTTAAAGAGTTCCTTTTAGTACTCACGTGGATGACCTCACACTTTTCACACCATTCAGATATTTTTTCTAAATCGTTTGGCAGTTTGTTTTGATCTTCTGATGACTTTATTAGTCGATAAACGACAGCGTCATCTGCAAACAACTGAAGACAGCTGCTCAGATTGTCTCCCAAATTGTTTATATCAATAAGGAAGAGGAAAGGGCCTATAACACTACCTTGGGGAACGCCTGAAATCACTTCTGTTCTACTTGATAACTTTCCGTCAATTACTACGAACTGTGACCTCTCTGACAGGAAATCGCAAATCCAGTCACATAACTGAGACGATGTTCCATAAGCACGCAATTTTAGTACGAGCCGCTTGTGTGGTACAGTGTCAAAAGCCTTCTGGAAATCCAGGAACACGGAATCGATCTGAAATCCCTTGTCACTAACACTCAGCACTTCATGTGAATAAAGAGCTAGTTGTGTTTGACAGGAATGATGTTTTCTAAACCCATGTTGACTGTGTGTCAATAGACCGTTTCCTTCGAGGTAATTCATAATGTTCGAACACAATATATGTTCTAAAATCCTGCTGCATATCGACGTTAACGATATGGGATTGTAATTTAGTGGATTACTCCTACTACCTTTCTTGAATATTGGTGTGACCTGTGCAACTTTCCAGTCTTTGGGTACGGATCTTTCGTCGAGCGAACGGTTGTATACGATTGTTAAGTATGGAGCTAATGCATCGGCATACTCCGAAAGGAACCTAATTGGTATACAGTCTGGACCAGAGGACCTGCTTTTATTGAGTGATTTGAGTTGCTTCACTACTCCGAGGATATTTATTTCTATGTTACTCATGTTGGCAGCTGATCTCGATTAGAATTCTGGAATATTTACTTCGTCTCCTTTTGTGAAGGCGTTTCGGAAGGCTGTGTTTAGTAAATCTGCTTTGGCAACACTGTCTTCAGTAGAATCTCCATTGTTGTTGTGCAGAGAAGGCATTGATTGTTTCTTGCCGCTAACATACTTCACATACAACCAGAATCTCTTTGGATTTTCTGCCAGGTTTCGAGGCAAAGTTTTGTTGCGGAAACTGTTATAGACGTCTCGCATTGAACTCTGTGCTAAGTTTCGAGCTTCTGTAAAGGATCGCCAATCTTGGGGATTTTGCATCTGTTTAAATCTGGCATGTTTGTTTAGTTGTTTCTGCAACAGTGTTCTAATCCATTTTGTGTACCAAAGAGGATCACCTCCGACGTTTGTTAGTTTATTCGGTATAAACCTCTCAATTGCTGCCGATACTATTTCTTTGAATTTAAGCCATATCGGGTCTACACTTATATTATTAATTTGGAATGAGTGGAGATTGTCTCTCAGGAAGGCGTCAAGTGAATTTTTATCTGCTTTTTTGAATAGGTATATTTTTCAAGGATTTGGGGATTACAATATTCAATCTCGCTATGACAACCTTGTGTTCACTAATCCCTATATCGGTTTTGATGCTGGTTATTAACTCAGGTTTATTTGTTGCTAAGAGGTCAAGTGTGTTTTCACAACCATTCATTCACTATTCGCGTGGGCTCATGAACTAACTGCTCGAAATAATTTTCAGAGAATACGTTTAGCACAATTTCGGATGATATTTTATGCGTACCTCCGGAATTAAACATGTATTTTCGCCAACATATCGAGGGTAAATTAAAGTCACCACCAACTATTATTGTATGAGCCAGGTACGTGTTTGAAATCAAACTCAAGTTTTCTTTGAACCTTTCAGCGCCTGTATCATCTGAACTGAGAGGTCGGTAAAAGGATCCAATTATTATTTTATTCCGGTTGCCAACAATGACCTCTGCCCATACTAACTTACAGGAAGAATCTACTTCAATTTCGCGACAAGTTAAAACTACTTCTAACAGCAACAAACACGTCACCGGCAACCATGTTTAGCATATCTTCTCGGAACACCATTAGCTTCTTCACAAAAATTTCGGCTTTGCTTGTATCTGGCTTTAGCCAGCTTTCAGTGTCTATAACAATTTGAGCATTAGTGCTTTCTATTAGCGCTTGTAGCTCTGGTACCTTCCCAACACAGCTACGACAATTTACAACTGTTATACCAATGGTTCCTGTATCTATGTTCTCCCTGTGTTCAGCCTGCACCCTTTGTGACTGAAGCCCATCTTGTGTTTTCCCGAGACCCTCTAACCTAAAAAACTGCCCAGTCCACGCCACACAGCCCCTGCTACCCGTGTAGTCACCTCCTGCGTATAGTGGACACCTGACCTATTCACCGGAACCTGAAACCCAACCACCCTTTGGCGCAAGTCGAGGAATCTGCATCCTACACGGTCTGAGCCTCTGATTCAGACCCTCCACTCGGCTCTGTACCAGAGGTCCGCAATGGGTCCTGTTGACTATGCTGCAAATGGTCAGCTCTGCTTTCATCTTGCAAGCAAGACTGGCAGCATTTACCACTTCTGTTAGCCACTCAAAACCAGAGAGAATCTCTTCTGATCCAAAGCGACACACATCATTGGCACCAACGTGAGCAACCACCTGCAGTTGGCTGCACCCTGTGCACTTCATGGCATCCGGGAGGACCCTTTCCACATCTGGACTGACTCCACCCGGTATGCACATGGAGTGCACATTGGTTCTCTTACCCTCCTTATCAGCCAAGTCCCTGTGGGGCCCCATAACGGGCCTAACATTGAAGCTCCCAACTACCAATAGTCCCACCCTCTGTGATTTCCCGGATCTTGCAGGCTGAGTGGTTTTCTCTGAAGCAGGACAGGTGACAGCATCCGGCTCAGCGACAGTGTCCGCCACAGACAGCACATGGAACCTGTTTGTCAGACAAACCAGGGAGGCCTTACATGCGGCCGCCTGGGAAATCTTTCGCCACCTGCTTCGCCCCAGGGCGATCTCCCACTCAACCAAAGGTGAGGGGTCAGCCTCAGTGCGAGCAGTAATGGGGTTGGCCACCGGTGAGGACCGATCGGAGGACTCTGATGCGCTGGGCGTCCGTCGGATCCCCACGGCCAGCCCACAACAGTGGTGCCCATCCACTGCAGCCTCAAGCTGTGTAACCAAAGCCGTCACAGCCTGATGCTGCGAGCGAAGTGTCACCAACTCGGCTCGCATCCGCACACAACAATCACAGTCCCTGTCCATACCAAAGACCATGGAAAACTAAACTATGCAGATAAATAATAACGGCATGTGCTGCGCAGCTCTAATGTAGACCCTGACGAAAACGCATGAACTGTGTCTAGTAATACGCAGATATTCAAGAACCTAACTACCGAAGCACTCAGCTGAAACTAAATAATTTGCCCCTGATAAGGAACTTGTAATATATCACAAAATTGGTTTACTTTTGATGCAAATGAAAACGCGAGAATTGTGGCTATTAGATTTCGAATTTACACGCAGAGACTCAAGAAACTAAACTATTAAAGCACACAGATGATATAATAAAATTCGCCCCTGGTTAGTAACTCGTAAATGTCACAAAAGTGGTTTAGTTATCTGTTGCTGCATCCGTCGTGGCTGGCTACTACTGCCTGACTTTTTCTCTATTGGTATCATAACTGTTGCAAGGAAGTCCTCAGGCCATTCCCCTTTGTCATATATCTCGTTACAGACGTAGATTATTTCTTTTCTTGCCTTGTTTCCAAGACTCTTCAACAGTTCTGTTGGCAAATCATCAATTCCAAATGCCTTCCTATTCTTCATCCCCTTTTCTACTTCTGCTTCCAAGATGGTAAATCCCTTTCCATCTTCCAGCACATATTGCTCCTCTTCAAACTTAATTTCGCTTTGCATTTTTCATCCCCCTTATACAGACATTCAATATATTCTTGCCATCTGTTCAAAACCTCCTGTGGTTCTTCTGCTAGAGTACCATCCGCTCTTCCTATTTCCATGTTATTCCTCTTTCTTTTACGTTCGAAAACTATCTCACTAGCCAGACTATACATCATTTCATAATTTCCCTCTTTCTCCATTTTCTCTATTTCTGTTTCATCCATTTTCTCTTGCTTCTTCAGTTTCTCATCTTAATTAATTATTCAGTTTCTTGTACCTCTTTTTGTCTTCTTCAGTTTCTACACTTTTCGACTCTCTCCGCTCTTCCAACGTTTTCAACATGTTTTCTGTTATCCATTCTTTCCTGGTGCTTTGGGATACTCTAATTCCTAGTACTTCTTTGGCAGAGTCCATGAGTCCTTCCCTCATTTTTATCCATTTGTCATTATCATTTTCAACACTACCTCTTTGCCATTTTTCCATGAATCTGTTCTCCAAATCTGATGCCTTTCCTACCTCTTTGAGTCTTTCTATGTTTAGTCTTACCTTTGCTTTACCTCTCCAGACTTTTTTCAACTTCACTTGTATTTCTCCCATTGCTAGGTTGTGGTCTGAATTTATATCTGCTCCTGGATAAGCTTTAGCATTCTTCAAACAGTTCCTAAACCTTTTTTGTATCAGGATGTAGTCCAACTGATATCTTTCTCTACTCAAATTTGATATCCATGTGTAACATCTCCTTTTGTGGTGTTCAAATGATGTGTTACCCACTGCTAATGAATTTTCTTTACAGAAACTAATTAGTTGTTCACCTCTCTCATTTCTTATTCCTAATCCAAATTTTCCTACTGCATCTTCATCTCTTCCTTCACCCACCACTGCATTCCAGTCCCCCACGATGATAATGCAAGCATTTCTATTTTCTTTCTCAATGAGTTCTTGTATTTTCTCATAATATTCTTCCACTTCCTCATCTCTAAGCTGGCTGGTTGGCATATATACCTGTATTAATGCCAAATCTTTTGAACTACCCTTCAGTCGTATCATCATCAGTCTTCCATCAATATATTGTACCTTCATTACCTTATTTTTCAACTTTTGCCCTATCAATATTCCTACTCCGTTTACACCACTCTTGATTTCCCCCGAGTAAATTTTTTCTGTCTCCTCATCTCATTTCACACAAACTGAGGGCATCTAATCTGTTCCTTTTCATCTCCTGTTTTGCATTCTCTAGCTTTCCTGCTTGCAGTAGTGTCCTCACATTCCATGTTCCAATCCTTATCTTTCCTCCCTTCACTGTCCTTTTCTTCCTTTCAAATATGTCTACTCTCAATGTGTTACCCTCCCGGAGATCCAAATGAGGGGAAGTTTTAACTCTGGAATCTTTCACATGGAGAGACATACCATGTACTGCTTGAGAATGTAATGTGGTAGTTTCCTGTTACTTTACACATAGGCACTAGGATGCCCAGCCTAAAGTCAGCCGCTCACCATGAGTCAGCCGCTGTCTGTAGCCGCCCCTCTGGGGTTCAGTCGCTACTTGTGCTCTTTTTGTACCCAAAGAGAAAAGGCACCAGCTCCGGTGAAACGAAGTCCATCTTCTCCGCCTTCGCTGCCATTGACTCAATACAACTGAAGCAATTATTAATTCCCAAAATGATTACTCATAGTTGTGGTTGCCCCAACTACAAGGTTGAATACCTATGAAAACAACTGCAAACAAAGTGAAGGAACTTCATGGGGAAAAAAAACCTGGAAGGCCAACAGTGTTTTCTCAACATGAATAATTGCAATTAATTCACGTACTTCAAGTTTGTGGGGGAATGGGGACATCTACTTGACAAAATAGATGTGTGTTTAATTGGAAAGCGAATGTTAGATAAACAGGGATGACTTGTCACTCAATTTCAGAGCAACCTTCCTGGAGAAAACTGGGCATACTCATTTCTCAGAAAACATTGTTGTACAGAGGAAGTTACTTCTATTTTTATAACCACTTCATCTAGCAGTGGTGCTCCTGCATCCAATATCATTAACTGTAACACCAAGAAAGTAAGTTTCAATTTTAAAGAAAGGAACTTCTCTAAATGATCTAAATCAATCATGTTTTGTGGGACAGTGAGAGGTAAATTACATCCACTGTATGTTGTTTACAAAGTGGACCACATGTGGGAAACATGGACTGATTGCCAGGGACAGAATATAACAGGATAAAGTCTGGTTGGTTCAACACTGCTTGCTTTTATTACTAGTGTAACACAGTCATCGTCCTTCACATCCGAAACTTGGATGGACCAAAACCAATTATAGGTGACAACCTCTCATTCCATATTAATGCTGATATTATTAATTGTTAACATTGAGTATAGATTTGAGCGTCAGGAAGTCGTTTCTCAAAGTATTTGTATGGAGTGTAGCCATGTATGGAAGTGAAACGTGGACGATAAATAGCTTAGACAAGAAGAGAATAGAAGCTTTCGAAATGTGGTGCTACAGAAGAATGCTGAAGATTAGATGGGTTGATCACATAACTAATGAGGAGGTATTGAACAGAATTGGGGAGAGGAGGAGCTTGTGACACAACTTGACTAGAATAAGGGATCGGTTGGTAGGACATGTTCTGAGACATCGAGGAATCACCAATTTAGTATTGGAGGGCAGCGTGGAGGGTAAAAATCGTAGAGGGAGACCAAGAGATGAATACACTAAGCAGATTCAGAAGGATTTAGGTTGCAGTAGGTACTGGGAGATGAAGAAGCTTGCACAGGATAGAGTAGCATGGAGAGCCTAATCAAACCAGTCTCAGGACTGAAGACAACAACAACAACAACATTATTAATCTGCGTACCCAATATGACACACACTGCGTTAGGCCGCCTCCAAAGTCTACACACATCACTCAGCCTTTGGACATAGCATTCTCTGCTCCTCTGAGAAGAGTTTGGAGACACACATTATCTGGATTCAAGATGCACAGTCCTAGAATTGGTTCTCTGTCAAACGACCTGTTTTACTCACTTGTAATAGATCTGAAAGAAGCTATTTCAGACAGGGCAGAGAAAAACCTCGTGGCCAGTTTTGGAGCAGCTGAAATCTATCCACCAGATTGCCAAGCAGTTCTCAAACATCTACTGGGGGTGGGGACCTAAACCATGAAAAATAAAAGTAAGGAAACTGATGCTCCAATTACAGTCTCTGTTAGAGCACATCTAAGTCGATATCCTATGGACCAAAACATATTAAAGAAGAGAAAGAGGATATCGGTTGAACCTGGTACGTCACTCACAAGGGAACCTCCCCATCGCACCCCCCTCAGATTTAGTTATAAGTTGGCACAGTGGATAGGCCTCGAAAAACTGATTCGTTAGGCCAACGTCCTTTGAAATTGAGGATTGGATGTTTAGTGAACTGAGGATAGAGGAGGATGAACTTGAGGGACTGATGCTGGACTTCACAGTATACAGTCTTTTCATTAAATTAAAAACGCTCGTACGATGTGAAACCTTGGTGACCACCTACGGTGGTATACGGAAATTCACGCACAGGGACGGAGCCGTGAGTGACGTAAAGATCTCGTACGCTGGCTACGGTGTGAGGCACTTGAAGGTCTACAATCTGCCTTTCGAAGTGCCTGACGAGGAAGTTGCACGATGTATCAGACTATACGGAGAAGTTCTGTCGGTGAACCGCGAGTTCTGGGGAACGGGACACAGATACAAGGTCGACTCGGGCGTCAGGGCGGTGATGATGGTATTAAAGAAACACGTGCCATCATTCGTGATGATTGGAGGGCACAGGGGAGTGGTGCAGTACAATGGCCAGCCCCAGACGTGCTCCATATGCAACTCCACAGAGCATATGCGCGCAAACTGCCCAAGAAACAAACGACCGGCGCAACTGCCACGGCAACTGAATACGAATGCCGAGCAACAGGACATTACCGGCAACTACGCCGGAGCTGTAGCTGGAGAAGCGCCACGTTTAAACGAAGAGCCGGTCGTAGCCGTAGCAGCCACAGAAGCGACAGCGGAAGCGTCAGCCCCGACCGCCGCCACGGAAAGCCCAGCGGCTCCCCCAACCCCTGCCGCCGTCCCGGCCCCGGCCGTGGCCAGCGCAGGTAGCGCGGGAGAGAAACGGCAGCTCAGCTCCGACTCGGAGGGCGAAGGCACAATGGAGTGCGAGGTGGCCGCAGCCCCCGCCCCCTCCCCTGCCATCCGACGGCAGAAGGTAGCGGAGGTCGACGCCCCCGTCCAGGAAGCAGCTGTGGCCAGCCAGACGGCCGGACCCAGCAGCAACACGCCACAAACGTTTAGTGAGATGCGCGAGGCCAACATCAAGAAATCTGTTAACAAAATTGCGCGCATGCTCAAAGAGTCGGACAACGAGAGGAAGGACACCAACACAGAGCGGCAAAAGCCGACAAAACCGAAAAGGAGAGGCGCCAGGAGGAGCCACGATAACGCAGAACGGATGGAGACATCTGATGGAGAATCATCAGACGCACCACCCGCAAAAACCGTAACGCACACCAGCAAACCCGAGGACGTCGTCCTACGGCCTGACCGGCCACAGCACACACCCGACCCGCCCCAGCAAAGCGCCCGACGACCCTCGTTATAAATGCACAGTAAAACAACGCACACGATCATCTCATGCAATGTCAATAGAATGAGCTCTTCAGTTAAATTAGAAGCCCTATCAGAATTCTTGCAGCATAGAACCGCAGACGTAGTTCTCCTGCAGGAGGTGGTAACGACACAAATAGAAGAGGTACCCGGATACAAAGTTATCAGTAACATAGACCCCGAAACCCGACGAGGGACAGCGATTATGATAAGAGAAGAAATAGAGACAGGGGAGCCAAAACTGATGGTAGATGGAAGCGGGATCGCATTAGAAATATCAGGAACTGTGTTCATAAACATATACGCACCGTCGGGCTCAGAAAAGAAGAGGGCAAGAGGACAATATTTCAACGAACGCATTTGCGAACTCCTCCCGCAGAATGACACCAACATTGTGCTAGGAGGAGATTTTAACTGCGTAGCTGCACCAGAAGATCAGATCCCGGTACCGAATCTATGCATGGAGCTGCAAGAGCTCATAAGGCGTCTAAAACTTGACGACTCGTGGCGTCTGCTCAACAAACAGAACACAGAGTTCACTTTTCATTACAACACGGGGAAAAGCAGATTAGACAGGGTGTACGTGAGCAGAGAGTTGGCCGCCTCTGTATCACACGTAGAGGTCTGCCCGGTGATTTTCTCTGATTACTGCGCATACGAAACCAAAACCCACCTGCCGAGAAGAAAGACCGCTGGACAAAAGGCGAGATGGAAACTAAACGTCAAACACCTCAAAGACGAGAAACTACGGTCGGAAATCTCCGACACAGTAGGGAAATGCTCAGAAAGACGTCACGCATACAACTCCACTATAGAGTGGTGGACAGAACTTGCCAAGCCAGCGATCAGAAGAGCACTGATCAGATACAGCGCGGAAAAAGCATACTGGAAGAAAAGCACAGCAGACTTCTACGCACTCTGTCTTAAGGATGCGCTTAACGCCCCTGCTGACGACCTACAGTACCTGACGCGCGTGAGAAGATTAAAAGCACATCTGCTCAACATGAAACGGCAGCGAATGGAAGGCGTCATCGCTCGCAGTCAAACGCACGGCGTCATCGAGGATGAGCCCGCCACACTGCACCACTTAGTCAGGGAAAGGCAAAGGGCAAACAGCAAGGTTATCTCCGAACTCCTCGATAAGGACGGAAACAAGCTGTCCACAAAGCGGGAAATTGTGGACCACGTGGAAAACCACTTCGAAAAGCTCTTCAGAAGCGAAGAGACGGACGATGCCAAAACGGCAGACATCCTGCTGGAGACACGTCGGCTCTTGACCAATCAAGATCGGGCGCTACTGACCGAAAACGTGACAGAGGATGAGGTGAGAGCCATCCTCAAAGACAGCGCAAACGGCAGAGCACCAGGAGCCGACGGCATCCCCAAGGAATTCTACAGCCAGCTCTGGGACCAAGTAGGAAGACATCTGACAGAAATGGTGAACGAAATCCTAAACGGGACAGCAGTACCGGCCTCCTTTCTGGAAGGGACGGTAATCCTTCTCCCAAAAACAAAGGCAGCGAAACACATCGAAGAGTTCAGGCCCATAACTTTGCTGAATGCAGATTACAAGATTGCCGCGAAATGCCTCGCAAATAACATCAAGACTGCGTTAATGAAGGCGATCAGCCCGTGGCAAACGTGTGCAGTGCTCGGCAGGAGAATATTCGACGCCGCCTGCGCATACAGAGACGTAATTGCCCACGCCGCCACCAGCAGAACGACCGCAGCAATAATTTCTGTTGACTTCCACAAGGCTTTCGACAGGATCAGCCACCGATATCTCCTGCAAACGTTAACCAAACTCGGATTCGGACAAAAATTCACCGACATTATAAGAAACTTTCTAAAGAACGCCTCATCGATAATAAGTGTAAATGGATGGACAACAAAAAGGTTAAAACTAGGCAAGTCAGTAAGGCAAGGCTGCCCGTTGTCCATGGCCCTCTTCGCGGCAGCGCTTGATCCACTGCTACGTAAACTGGCTGCAAGCCTGCACGGTTACCAAATCGGGCAGCAGAAGGTCACATGCATGGCCTACGCCGACGATGTGGGAATCTTTGTCAACAACGAGCAGGAGATAGACGAAATAGAACCGATAATCAAAACATTTCAAAACGCATCGGGAGCAAGGGTCAATCCCAGAAAAACCGTGCTGCTCCCCATTGGCAACGGAAGTCTGACCATCAACAGGGAGTGGTATCGAGTAACCGAGACCCACAAAACACTAGGGATACTCATCCAAAGATGCCCACTAAAGATGGCGACACAGAACTGGCGAACAACCCTACATACAATACGAGGGCTCGCCAGGACTCACTCGAGTAGACATCTAACATTAGGACAAAAAGCAGAATTGATCAACACAACGATCCTGTCGAAAGCCTGGTACGTGGCACAGATATTGAGTGCACCAACAGAAATCGCCCGAGCGATACAAGGAGCCGTCTACTACCTGCTGTGGAGGCGGGAAATATTCAAAGTATCGCAGGCGACGTGCTCACTGAAGGAGGAGGAAGGAGGGCTGGGGCTGGTGGACGTCAGGACAAAGTGTGCTGCGCTGCTGCTCCACAGAGCAATCCAAATGGAGGGCAAAAACAAAGACAGCATCACGGCCTGCCTAATAAACATCTACAGGCCACGATCAGAAGAAGCGCCGGTAGACACCAGTCACATACCGTTTAAGATGCGACACATCAGGCAACTGATCCTCGATAAAAGTTACGCACTGCCCACCGTAACAAACCCGCAGCTAAGGACGGCGAAAAACATCTACGGCGCACTAAGAGGGCAAACACACAGAACAAGAATCGAGATAAAATCTCCAGACCACGACTGGCCAGTCGTCTGGAGAAATATCTCAGAAAAAGCAATACCGGAGCACGCCAGATCTACGTGGTACAAAGTAGTGCACAACACCGTACCGACCAACGAGAGACTGACGCGAATCCGGATAAAAGAATCGCCCAATTGTGAAACGTGCAACGAAAAGGACACTGTAGAGCACCGTTTCCTATGCAGGGCAACCAGCAACATATGGGAGACAAGCAAGAAGATAACAGCCCACATGAACAGAAGCGATCCAAGAAACATCCAAGTCACGGCTCTCACTGTCCCTGACGCGAAACCGTTCCCTAGGCCAAAACGAACGGCCACGATGTGGATACTCGCCATGACTGCACACGCAGTCATTGCCAAAAAGCAGTCAGACAGCGTGCAGTTCCTCACGGACTTGTGGGAAGAGCACAAGAGGGCAAAACAACGCGCTACATATCGTCAGACTTTCCACAACTTCCTGGAGATCCCGCTGACCGCCGCCTTCAGGGACGCCCTGTCTGCCGCCACGTGACGTGTCCGCCACCGCCGCCACCGCCACCACCACCGTTGCCGCCGGCGCCGCCGCCGCTGCCATCGCCGCCGTCCACCGCCACAAACCCCCCCACGCCCTTGCCGCAGTCGCAGATGTCCTCCCACATCCCAAAAGCACCAACAGTGATGCGTGTGTTACAGTGCTAAAGTGCTTTTTATTAAAAAAAGAAAAAAAAAGTGACAGTGAAAAGTGATCGAACGCGTAAAAGTTTACAATATAGTGTCAATATAACCGTAGCTCCGAGTGTCCCTTTGTCTTTTGTGTTTTTGTGCTTTTTTTTTGTTTTTCTACCTTCCATCGTGTGCAATCGAGAGGTGTGCGAAACTGTGAGTACCACAAAACTATTACAGGCCTATCAGTACAACAAACTAGTGATTTACATGCTTATGTATGTCTGTCTTGCCACCACGAATAGTTTCCTCCTTTCAGTCTTCCTCACTCTCACGCACCACCGATAGTAAACTAGCTCTAAAATTGCACTCTATAATGCTTCCAAGTGTATTGCTCTTTGCTCAATCGAAAAAAAAAATAGGTTTAATAATTCGCTAAAATAGTAATGTCCTTTTTCTTTTGTCATGGATTGTTTAATATGTTCAGATAGTTTTTCATGAGGGTTTCCCCTTTGGATACCACTTTACCCATCAAACAAGAGCTGACAACTGATACACTCGTTAATATTTCTATCAAACTGATTTCATGCCTAGTGCATGTCCCACTAAGGTCTCGTTTTTGAAGACCCAACGTAAAATGCCTCCCCCTTGTTTTCTAACACAAGATTTAAAAAGAGGATAGTAATAACACAACATTATTTTAAAATGAATAGAGCACATCCTCAACTCAAAACGTCTACAAAAATAATAACAATAATAATACCATAACTAGTAATAAGTAAAATTCCATAAAATAACTTTGTTTTCTTATATACTAATTATTCTCTGTAAATAACTAGATCGTACAATCAATGCTTCCTCCATATTCACTCTGCCATACGTATAAATGTAGCGTACAAAGGCTCAGAAAAGCTAAAATTGCTAAACTACAACAATAAACGGTGCAAGAAACAACTAAAAAAACCTCTGACTGACAGACTTTCGAAAAATATTAAAAAAATTAAAAAAAAAATACCAAATGAAATAATTACCTGGACAGTACAGTAACAGAAAAATAAAAAATGGATTGTCTCGTCTCTACAAGTAAAATGTAAACTGTATTTTGTAAAACGAATTTGTTATTTTGTAAATAAAAGTCTATATACGTTATATATATAAAAAAATAAAAAAAAATAAAAAGGTTCAAATCTTCCATCGAGTGAAAATTTTAATTTTTTATTTTCAGTTTATGTGACAAACTCTCATGTTTTCATCACTTTTTTGGGAGTGATTATCACATCCACAAGAAAACCTAAATCGGGCAAGGTAGAAGAATCTTTTTACCCATTCGCCAAGTGTACAAGTTAGATGGGTCGACAACATATTCTTGTCATGTGACGCACATGCCGTCACCAGTGTCGTATAGAATATATCAGACTGTTTTCCTGTGGAGGAATTGGTTGACCTATGACCTTGCGATCAAATGTTTTCGGTTCCCATTGGAGAGGCACGTCCTTTCATCTACTAATCGTACGGTTTTGCGATGCGGTCGCAAAACAAAGACATTAAACTTATTACAGTGAACAGAGACGTCAGTGAACGAACGGACAGATAATAACTATGCAAAAATAAAGAAAGTAAAATTTTCACTCGAGGGAAGACTTGAACCAAGGACCTCTCGTTCTGCAGCTGCTCACGCTACCTCTGGACCACGCCGCTCCTGAGCTCACACTGTCATGATGTTGCATATGTGTTCCATGGACTACTCAGTTTGTATATTTTGCTTATTTTTTCACAGTTCCACACAACTTCTTCCTGTTTTCTCAATTGATCTGTGTTCAGTTTATCAAGGCCTATCCCCTGTGCCAACTTATAACTAAATCTGAGGGGGGTGCGATTGGGAGGTTCCCTTGTCAGTGCAAGTGGTATAAAGCATGTTGCCGAGTCGTCTACTGCATGTTCACATAACTGGTGAGTGAGGAAGAACAACCCACACTTTACAACCGTAATGAGATAGAGAGAGCCTCACCTGATTGTGATATGGCAGAAACATTCCAGCTTCCAAGAACGCCAGAAGAAAAACACTGTGTTACAGGCCAGCTCTTGTGATGAGAGAGAAGTTCGTAAAGATGGCAGGTAACTCAACATACACACTGTATGGACTGATGTGAAAGATAGCTCCGAAATCAATTACCAGAACTTTGTGAGTCTACATGATATTATGAAGAGTGTTTTTTAATTTCAAAGAACACCTGCATCCACTTATGCAAATATTCAATCTGTACTGAAGTGAAATTAGAGTTAGTGGTGTCTTATACTGATATAGAAGTGAAGAGTGAGGAAGTCATGCTCCAGACACAGCAGAAACATTATTTCCAGTTTACGCCATAAAAACTTAAAAAATTGAAATGACACAATTTTCCACTTATTGTTGTAATGTGTTCTGACAAGTCAGTAAAGCTACAACACCACTTCAGATTTCTGTTTCTTTCCATTTTAAACTTCCAGATGTGTGTAATGTTACACATTATGAGGCAACACTGTCAAATAACTTTTTAAGTATATGTCCATGTAAAGTTACTCCTTGGATGGGGTAACTTTACACACAATGTTTTTTAAGACGTGTCGTGAACATGATTTTCATTCATTTTGAAGTTATAATTGTCCTTAAGAACCCTGATGGTATACGCAAACCCATTTCTATCAATTTAGGAGGGCTGTTCTGAAAGGGACATTGAAAATCCAATGAAGCTTTGCACAGATGTGTTGAGCAGCACCCCGAGTATGCCTGTTAATTGCATCATGTTGGTGATTTCAATTCTGAGCACACAGTGAGCATGTAAATATGCCTAAAATAATAGTGTCTTCCCCAAGCATGGGTGCCCACTGCAAGGTTTTGCCTGATCTTTTTGAAACCTCACGTAACATACTTGTCATGCATTTCCTTCTCCAGGACAGTTGTTGGCCACACACTGCAGAATCAATGATGATGCCCCAGTAGCAATTTCAATGGGATGTGTTTGATCACCCACCATAGAGCCTGGACTTGCTTTTCTCTGATGTTCATCTCTACTCACATGAACTGCTGGCTATGAAGACAACATTTTGCCACAAACTACGAACTGCAGACACATAGCAGCATAGCTACTAGCCCAGGCAAGACCCCACCTTGAATTGATTAGCTTACTGCATAATGCAAGGATGGTCAACAACAACTTACAGCATACTTTTTCCTCTAAAAGACTGGTTATATCAGATGCAAAGCATCCAGGTTCCAACATCGGAACTCGCAGAGCAATGCATAGCCATTCCTGCAGCTCTCAAGTCCCACATATTCAGTCATTGCACAACAGTCATTGGAGGATGAAGCATATAAAAAGGATGCATACTGGCTTGGCATAAATAAAGACTGAGTACATAATTAAGGTCTGTGATCAATGTGCATAAATCCAAGCAGCATCATTAGTGCTTTTCTTTATGCCCCAGCAGTGGAAAAACCTCGAAAGTGACTACATATTGATTCTGTTGGCCCATTTTTACACTTCACTTCATGTGATTAACAGCCATCGACGCTGACTCAGTATTTGAGTATACATATTCAATAAACAAAAGAAGAAACCTTAGCACACATATTGGCCACAAAAAGCTGCCACACATGATAACGAACGATGTTCAGAAATTTTTAACTTCTTTTGCCAAATTCAGTGAATGCAATGGCATCCCTTGATTTCATCAATCATCTGCAATCAAGTGGCGAAACTGAATTTTTTTGTGAAAATATAATCTAATGGTATAGATAAAAATCTACTCACCAAACAGCAGCAGAAGAAAACACACACAAAAGTTAAGGAAATGTGCAAGTGAAGCCAGTGGCTGCTTCTGGCAGAAGAGTTGAAGGGGAAGGATGAGGGACAAAATGAAAGGGCTGGAGAAATTTAGGGAATTGGGAGGGTTACGCAAAAGTTACTTAGCACCCCAGGTTAGGGGAGGCTCACCAGATGGGTCAAGAAGGAAAGATTTATGTTGGGGACTCCACCATATGATATTTGAAAATATGACATCTTAAAGGTGGAAGATAAGAGTAATAAGCAAGACAGATTATAGAGAAAACATCGGGCAAGAGTTAGTACAAGCACAAAACTAAGTGCACTGTATGCAGCAGAGGGGCAGACGGCTATAAACAAGTCAGAAAATAAAAGATACAGGAAACTGAAAGGACGTGAAAGAAGGTCACTGAGAAGATATGCTGAGACCAAACAAATTACCATAAATTAAGGCCATGTGGGTGGCGAGAACTGTGGACACGTTGTAATGCCAGTTCCCACCTACTGAGTTCTGAGAAACTGTGTAAGGGGGCAGAGTCCAGATGGCACATGTAGTGAAACAGATACCAAGGTCATGACTGTAATGTTGTAGAGCAGCATTTCTTAATCTTTCAGTATTCACACCCAATTTCCGATTGACATTTTCATATATACAGGTTGGTGCAAATAAAGGTGGCCCAGAGAACAGAGTTCCAGGGTACAGAGAACCACAGCAGAGGAAAGGAAATACAGTACTAACCTGACTATAGCAGATGTTGCAAATGACCACCATTCATCTCTTTGCACTTTTTGGCTCTGGTCAGCAAGTTGCTAAAGGTGAATCGAAGCAGGACCACTGGAATTTCATCCAAAATGTTCTGCTGCAGTCCTTGAGGACTACAGGTGTTGTTGATATGCACTTTAGACCTGAAGGCTCCCCACACAAATTAATCACACACTGACAGATCAGGTGACCTGGTTGGTCAGCAAGGGATGTGACCAGGCTGACCTCTGCTAACAACTCTTTTGCGTGCAAAGATTATGTAAATGTGCTCCAAGATTTGGCCAGCTGTATGGACAGTTGCTCCATCCACACGGGGTGGATGCATCCACTTGTTGGGGCCACTTTTATTTGCCCCACCCTGTATATACTTTAATGCCAAAGATACAAACCTTACAAATTACCAAGAATAAGTAAATTTCTTGATATTTTGCGACACACAAAAATACACAAACCTAGAATTGACGGGCCTCTATTGCTCCCTGTCTTACAGGCAGAGAGCAAAAAGTTGATGGATTACCTAAGGGAATGTGAAATGCTGAGGGGAAAGTAGTATGGCTGCTGCCTTCAAAAAACTTTGCTCTGCATCAAGTGCAAGGTAGCCACTAATGATAACTAAACTTGTTTGCAATTTAGTACTGAAAGTTACTTATTAAATGTGTTGTAAGACACTGGTACAGTCCTATTTATAAGTGAATTATATCAGTGTAAATGTGAACTTTAATTTTTTTATTATGTCAGAATGTATGTTGCCTTGCTTTCCTTTCAGTAAATTAATTAATTTTTGAATTGATATCTCATTCTTTTCAATAAGCTCGCACCTCCCATTTAGCAATAGTTGCATCCCCCTGGGATGGGGTGTGGAAAAGGGGGGGGGGGGGGGGAGGGGGCGAACACCCCACAGGTTGAGAATTGCTGTTGTAGAGCACATTCTGCAACAGGATATTGTGTTGTCAATATACTCCCTGTGTCTATGCTCATTCATCCTAACTGATAACTCAGTGGTGGTCACACCAATGTAGATATCCAAATGATGTTTACATAACATACGTTATTTCACATGTGACTCCCTTTGACAGAATATGTTTTGCATTTCCATGGATGGTGTAGGTGGTGGTAGGAGAATGCATGGGGCATGTCTTACAGTGGGAACATCACAAGGATAGGAGCCATAGGATAAGGAAATAGGTGCGAAAGGAGCATAGGGTCTGACTAGGCTATTAAGGAGTTTGGAGTTGGAAAGGAGGGGAACAGCCTTTCTAGGTGTGGTGGGCCAAATGTCAGACAGAATGGACCCCATTTCAAGGCATGATTTTAGAAAGTCATAATCTTGTCGAAGTGGCTGATGAATATGCACTGAAGACCAGGATAATACTTAGTGACAAGAGGTGTACTCCTAAATTGTTTTTTGGATCGAATGTGATGGCCTGGAAAAATCTGCTTTTGAACTAGGCTGGTTGGCAAACCACATCCAGTGAAGCCTGAGATGAGAATGCTGGTGTACTGATGTAAAGAATCTGCACCTGACATCTGACTTGGAAAAAATGGAAACAGTCAAAATGTAAGTACTGTTGTCTGTTAGTAGGTTAAATGTGAACAAAGATGTAGCTGACCCTCGGTGAGGTGGACATCAACACTAAGGAAAGCAGCATGGGATTCACAATAGTACCATGTGGAGCTGAATTTGGAGAACATATTTACAGATTCCAAAAATGTTGACTGGTCAGCCTCATCGAGAGTCCACATGGCAAAGATGACATCAATGTACTCTAATGTGCGCTTATGGATCCCGGGAATGCCCCCTCTGCTTGAAAACGTTTGTCATAGGAAAGAGCCATTCTGTTCCAATGGCCAAGCCTCTGATTTGTTTTAAGTCTGCCCTCAATGGTAAAGTATTTTTTCATAAGTAAAAGGTTGATTAAGATGAGTGGCAAGGGTGTGACAGAAGCTGGTTCCTGCTTGAGGTAATGTTCAGAGCAGACAGACCATACACATGGGGGATGTTGGTACAGGGAAGGAGGCATCAAAGGTGACATCCAAGGTGTGAAGTGGGACTGGTACTGATTTCAGACAGTGTCGGAAACTGTTGGTGTTACTGATATCAGGGAGGACTCTTAGTACTGTAAGTTGCAAGTGTTCATCAAATAAGGCAGATATACAAGGTGTGATCAAAAAGTAATGGGAATTTTTGTCTTTCTTAATGAATCTGTATTTATTCATCAACATCGACTTTGTCCCTTTCAAAGTAATCCTTCTCATATATAATACACTTGTGCCAGCACTTTTTCCAATCTTGGATGCACTTCTGGAACTCACTTTTCATTGCTGATAATATAATATAAACAGATAGATAAAAAATCTACTCACCAAGCAGTGGCAGGGGAACACACACACACACACACACACACACACACACACACACACACACACACACAAAATAATTTAAATTTTTACAAGCTTTCAATAGCCAGTGGCTTCTTCTTCTGGCAGAAGAGTTGAAGGGGACGGAAGATGGACAAGGAAAAGGAATGGAGAGGTTTAGGGAAGGGGATACAGTTCTAAAAAGTCACCCAGAACCCCGGGTTAGTGGAGACTTACCTGATGGGATGAGAAGGAAAGACTGATTGTTGGGGACAGCACCAGATGAGATGTTAAAATCTGAGAGCTTTAAGGTGAAAGTTAGCGTAATATGCGAGAGAGAAATTACTACTAAAACTTCGTGCACATGTGAAAGAGTGAAAAGTAAGTACACAGTATGTAACAGAGGTGGTAGGGGAGACTGCAAAAAATAGACAGGTCAGAAAATGAAAGATGGAAACTCAGATGGAGTGAAGAAAGGAGTAGTTACTGTGAACAAATGCTGAGCTGGAAGAAATTAACATAAATTAAGGCCAGGTGGGTGGCGAGAACCAAGGACATGTTGTAGTGCTAGTTCCCACCTGCAGAGTTCTGAGAAACTGGTGTCTGGGGGAAGAATCCAGATAGCGTGTGTGGCGAAACAGGCACTGAGGTCATGACTGTCATGTCATACAGCATGCTCTGCAACAGGATATTGTGTGTTGCCTGTATACACCTTCTTCCTATGCCCATTCATCCTGACTGACGTCAGTCAGCAGTCTAGTAAAAGGCTGTCATGTAAAAGGCCGCACAGTGTTTACATAAAATCTGGTATACGATGTGTCATTTCACAGGTGGCTCTCTCTTTGATAGTATATGTTCTGCCAGTTACCGGGCTGGAATAGGTGGTGGTAAGAGGGTGTATAGGGCAACACTTGCAGTGGGAACAGTCATAGGCATAGGCGTCATAGGGTTGGAAGACAGGTGCAGAAGCAGCATATGGTCCGACACAGATATTGTGGAGACTGGGAGGGTGACGAAAAGCTATTCTAGGTGGGCACAATCTTTTCACTATGATGTTCAGCTCTCCCAGCGATTCTATTTTTATCTCATCAGTGATGGCAAAATATGGTCCTTTCGTGGTTCTCTGAACCCTCTGGAATAGAAAGGAGTCACAGGTAACCATGTCTGGTGAACACAGTGGCTGAGGCAACATAACGGTTTTGGTTTTTGCCAAAAAAATCACAAACACGCATTGAGGTTTGTGCAGGAGCATTATCGTGATGAAATTTCAATGTGTGATTTTGCCACAGTTCTGGTCGTTTTCTTAGTACTGCTTCATGGAAACTGCTCAGAACTACCAGGCAGTATTCCTTACTGACCATATGGTCATAAGGCAGAACTTATGATGCACTATCCCGCTGTAATTAAAGAAAAACAGTGAGAGGAACATTCACCTGTTATAACCTTCTTTAGAAGTTTGGATCACTGTTGACTTCACTCAGCAATTCCTAAGTAACGTCTATGCATCATTTTTGGTTGAAAAACTTCACTGCTACAGGTTCCACGCCTAATACATCTGATAAAATTGCTTGCCATGAGCCAAAGGACATGCCAACCTCATCAGCAATCTCTTTGAGGTGGTTCCATGATTTTTTCAGAAACCATATTCTTTACTTCTTCCACACAGTCATCAGCAATTGATATTCTAGGATGCCCAGGGCGGTTGAGGTCTTCTATATCTTCTCGACCCTCTTTGAAACATTTATGCCACTCCTGCACACTTGTCTCACTCATAGCACATAGTTAACATTTCAAATGCAGTGCTGTACTTCATTCCATTTTTCTAGCAAAATTTAATGCAAATTCTTTGGTACATATTTTTGAAACACACAAATTTGTCAAGCACTTGAAATCGTGTATAACCTCTTCAACTGTCAATAATAAACTAAATATTCAAAATAACTTAAAATGCAAACATACATCAGGAACATGTGTATCAAAAGGGAAAAAAAATTGAAAATCGAATGTATAAAGGCTGTGAAAAAAAAGGAAAAAAATCCATTTACTGTTTGATCATACATTGTACATTTAATTACAGTGTATAATTACATCTAGAAACAGGGACACTTTCAATGTTGGGCCTCTGGGGATAGCTCCCAGAGACAAAAAGTTTCAAGAAATGGAATGTGGGACTTGGAAAATGCAAAACCATGTATTTGAAATTACAAAATGCAAGATGAGATGAGATTTGTTATGGCAAGAGAGGAGGGTTTGGAATATTGTAGATGGTGTCAGTGGCAAAAAAGAAGCAGAAGGGGAAGGGGGGGGGGGGGGGGATGAAGAAAAAAAGGATGACAGGCAATAAAAAAGATATGAAACCTGTATAAAAATTAGCACAGAAATTGTGGGAGCAAACAAGTGTTCACGAGAGGTAATGAGTGGCCAAGACTTTCCGCCAAGGAAAGTGGACCATATGATAAGAAAATTATTAAAATAGGAAACAATTACAACAATAAATTGCAATTGGGATAGTTCATGGAAAAGACAAGAAAACAGGGTCTACACCTCAATCCATAGAACTTATAACCCCACCCAAGCCATGCAGTCTTACTCTTCACCTTCTTGCTAAGATCCACAAACCTAATCACTATAGCATCCCATAGTTTCTGGCTTCAAAGCACCCACTGAATGTATATCTGACTTATTTTATCAACACCTGCAACCTACAGTACAAAGACTCTCCTCCTACATTAATTACACCAACCATTTCCTAAACTGTCTAAAATCAGATATGTCCAGAGATCAGTGCACGGCCATGGGAACCAGGCTGGCTCCTTCCTTTGCCAACCTGGGAGAGGGCTTTCCTGCGATCCATATGCTTCAGCCCCTAGTTTTGTTTGGATACACATGAAATCTTTGCCACATGGACTCACAGTGAAGCTGACCAGTAAAAATTTTAACAATCTCTCAATACATTATCCCAATTAAATTTCACACGGTCCTATTCCAAATCCTGTGCTACTTTCCTTGACATTGAGCTCCTGCTCATAGAGGTTCAGCTACATACATCTGTTCACTTTAAACCTACTAACAAGCAACAGCACTTGCATTATGACAGTTGCCATCCTTTCCATGCCTTACCGGTCGAGGCAAACACATTTGTTGATGTACACTCTTTACAGCAATACACCACCATTCTCACCTTGGCCTTCACTGGATGTAATTACACCAGCAGCTTAGTTCAAAAGCAGATTTCCTGGGCCATCACATCCAGTCCAGATATTGCTGATCCCTGCAAAAACCAACTGACCAGCTGAGTAGTACACCTCTTGCCACTTTTACATCCTGGTCTTGAATGTGTATTAATCAGCTACTTTGACAAGGCCACAGCTTCCTATAATCATGCCCTGAAATGTTCACTCAGTTTGACATTTTGCCCACCACACCTAGAATAGCTTCTTGTGTCATCTCCCCCCCCACTCCCCCTCCCGCCCTGCGGCCCTAAACTCTGCATATTCTGATTAGACCCTACGCTCCTTCTGCACCCATTTCCCTTCCCTATGTCTTCTACCCGTCACCATCCCTGCTGTAAAACCTGCCATATTCACTCTCCTACCACCATATATACAAGCCCTCTAACTGGCAAAACACATTCTATCAACGGGAGAGCCCTGTGGGGGGCAAAAAAAAGTGTACTAACTGTTATGTAAACACTGTCTGGCCTTCTACGTTGGAATGACTACCACCAAGTCATCAGTTAGGATAACTGAGCAGTCAGAAGGTGTACACTGGCAACACACAATTTCTTGTTGCAGAGCACGGTTTACAACACAACAGTTGTGAACTTAGTGCCTGTTTTACCACACACACACTCTATCTAGATTATTCCCACTGACACCAGTTTCTCAGAACTCCAAAGGTGGGAACTGGCATTACAACACATCCTTGCTTCTTGCAACCCACCTGGCCTTAATTTACGTTACCTTTTTTTGTCACAGCATTTCTTCGCGATAACTATTCCTTTCTTCACTGCCTTTTAGTTTTCTGTATCTTTTATTTTCTGATCGGTCTATTCCTCCTAACCCCCCACCCCCTCCCCACCTCTACCATGTATAGTGCACTTAGCATTCCACTCTTACTAACTCTTGCATGATGTTTTGTTAGTAATCTCTGTCTTGCTTATTACCATATCTTCCACCTTTCTAAGCTCTCAGGTTTTTAAATCTTGTTCAGTGAAGTTCCCAAGGACCACACTTTCCTTCTCATCCCATCCAGTAAGTCTCCCCTGATCCCCTGACCCGCAATTCATGGCAGCTTTTCCACAACTCTCCCCATTTCCTGAACTTCCCCAGTCCTTTTCCTTCATCCTTCTTCCCTCCCCTTCAACCCTGCTACCAAAAGAAGCCACTGGCTCCAAAAGCTTGCACATTTCCTTAAATTTTTGTAAGTTTCTTCTCCTGCCACCACTTTGTGAGTAAACTTTTCAAATATTCAGTTGCATTATACTGTCAAAAACTGAATGTTCCGTGAGAACTTCAAAGTCACACACTAAAAGCAATGTCACTAACCTCCACCCAGAAAGCAGGACTTTCTGGTCAACACCAATGTGTGGACATAGGATCAACAGATTTGCTACTGGGGACCCATACGAAATCGTTCAGCACCTATGGCATCAGGATGGGAAATCTTAATGTCAAGGTAGTTTTTGAAGATTTGAATTATGAGTGACGGCTACCTATTTGGACAGATGTTACAAAGCTGACAACTTGTGCTTAAAACTCTACCAATGGGACAGCACTCATCTGGCACGTTTTAAAATTTTTCTTTTTATCCTCCAGTTTGATTTGATTCCATTTAAAAATGAGCTGTTTGAAACTTAATTCTCAATACTAAATTTGGAACATTCATTAAAAAAACAGCTTCCAGAATATTACATCTGCATGATAAACTTAAAGTACACTTTTTTTTATGTAACTGAATGTGCTCTCATTTCATGTTTATATTGGTGGCGTGATCTTAAAACAGGTACAGGGTGAACAGAGTGAAATGACAACAGCTTCTCACGAGCCAACCCAATTACTCTAGTGATCTCTCCACTTTCAAGTGAAGGTAGCAACCACAAGTAGTTTCCCCTTCAGTTTGTTTATGGGAGGTAATATATCTGCTCAGGTATCACTCACATGAAAGTTAACTGCCATCTTTCAAAGAATTTTTAATGAATTCTTTTTCATATGTGTAAATTAACTGTTCATTGAAGTGCCACACTAGCTGTGAAGGAAGTGATGATATACTGACAAGGAACCCCTCCAGTGCGAGGTTGCAAAGGGCAATGATGTTTACGGCATTTGGCATCCCACATACTGTCTGCAACCACAATATTGGCTGCTAATGGCAATGTGAGTGGGACTGGAGATATCCAATGGTGAGAACAGTTTGAGGCCATGGTGCTTCGTCAACAAGGAACTCATAACAGTGTTACAGTACTAGTGGTGTTGATACAAAGCAGAGCAATGGCAATGATAAACAAAGCAAACATTGCAGTATATCTAAGAAACAGTGCTAGAGTTGACATTTTGTCAGAAAAGAACTCAAGGAATTTGACAGCGTGTGAAAGAAGTGGCAGATGAAATATTAGCATTTCTGCAAGACGAATCAGTGGAATGTGTGGTGTCTTATACGCCTGGCAATGTGGACAATGTACGTGGGGAGTACCTGCTTAAAACGTGAGTGATATTGAAACAGGTGTCAAGCCATGTAGTTCGTCATCCTTGTCAGACAGGAAGCCACAAATCCAGTCTCCAGTGAAATGTAGTGAAGGACAATCTTTGTCCAACACACAGATACTAAACTTAATTACATGCAAGGAAGATCATTTGCTGCATAGTAAAAAATCAGTTTTGAACAGATTTCAAATAAGTAGGCAGCAATATGATCTTGTAGTGCATAAGAAAAACTATGGATATTCACGGGAAGACAAGGCGCACTTTTTACACAAACTTGTGTTTGTGCGTTTCAAAGATGCTCGATAGAGTTTACAAGTTGTGCACGATAGTGAACTACTATGTCAAACATATCAAATTGCGTGTGATATAGATTACAGTGACTTCCGGGGAAGAAGTGGATGGTTGCATAACGTCAAACAGTGCTCAGAAATGAAAGACGTATGATAACGAAATTTCAAACAAAGCATCAACTTGGCAATGCACAGCAAACCACAGAATCGATCTGAAACTTGGTCGATGATATAAACAAACTTATCCCATCATTTAGTACGGAATTTGTTTTCAAGTCCGACCAATCAGGATTTGATGAGGAAATGCATATGAAAGGAACCCTGGAAATTAGAGGTACCAAGAGACTTGTATCAACATCAACTAAACATCAATGCCAACTGTCAATCTGGATGATAAAAATAGCTGGAAAGTTATTTATCATGTTGCAAGAAGTAGGATCTGCCGCCTACAATTCCTTCTCATCTGTGTGATCTTCCAAGGGCAATAGGGAATATTTACGTCACAGTATACAAACATGTGAAAATAGGCAAAAGAGAACTACGACACCGATATGATCACCGCTTTTGGCCAATAGCTGGTCAAAATAACTTGCTTTGCTCGATTCCTCGATTGTGTATAAAAATCATACTTCTTTAGAACAAACTCTCGCTCTTGAAACGTGTGTGACATTCCAATTTATACCATTTGGAACCAATGGACAAATTCAGGCTCTGATTGTTTGTTTTTTCCATGCCTGTAAAACATATTATAGCACTATCTTCAGCTACACCTTAAAGGATAGCCAGTTTCACGATAAGCTCCACGACAGACTGTTTCACATTCTGTTTCATGCCATCACAGTCAATCAGTCTAATTACCCATTACACCAATATGATTCTATATGCATTCCTTAAGAGCGGATACCTAACTGAACATCCTGCACAGTTTGTAACAACCAAGGAGGTCACCTTTGATCTTGATGGTTGCTCTCTGGACTTCCCGGACATTCATTTTCTGCTGCCCTCCTGATGCACATGGCAAGTCATTAGCAGCTAATATTTTTCCTGCCATAATTGTTAACACATCACTTTCATATGAGGCTTTCTAAAGATTGAACTTGCGACCTCGCACTCAAGGGGATTCCTTGTACGAAAAATCAGGAATTCTAAAACAGGATCTGACAGACTGCATAATAAAATTAGAAGCTTTGTATCAAACAATGGAAGCTACTACAAAAGCATACTGGAAGTCATCGTAAGTTCATAATTGAAAAGGTAGTCTTTTTTTTTCCGAAAACTTAATACAGAAGACAATAGCAAATGTTTGATCAGTCAACAGCTGAAAGAAAAGCCATGTTTCATGCATAGAACCAATCACTAGTTATATGAGGAAGATAGCTTTGAGCTAATAGCGACAGCCACTAAGGAGTGAGAGTACAGCAAACATGAATTTCAAAAATTCATTAAATTGTGTTTCTATAAAATGAAAATATTACATATAAAATAATTTGAAAATAAAAAATAAAAATCTGCTACTCATTAATTGTTGGTAATATCTGGAATATTTTAGTTGATTGACTTACTACAGAACAAAGCAGGCAAAAGTTGTCTATGAAACTGCCGTTGAATTAAAGCAACAGTTTTTGACACAACAGTGTTCTTTTAATCATGTGTGTGTTTCAACTGAAAACATTTTGGAAAAATACTCTTATTTACTGTGCAGGTATCACACATATGAAATCATTCTCACAGGCATTTTAGAGGAAACACTGAGCTGTAGAAACACAGACCTCACTATGATAATACAGTTGTAAAAATTTGACCTGGAATCAATTTTAATAAAATCCAAACTCGAATTCAAAATGGAAAAGTCAAGCAACCCTTTGACCAATTCTGTATCTCTCAAATTCATTCGATATAATATGAGAGAACAGCAGCCTGGAGAGGATTCAACAGAAGTTTTAGAATTAACAGTGATCTTTTTAGTTGAGGTACCACCTCATAGAATATGTTTCTGCACTCCAGGGGCTATCTTGTAACACAAATGTCGAATCAAGTTTCTGTGTCCCTTCTGAAGCCAAAACCCATATTTGGATTTCAGTATTCTTTCATAACTTTGTATATAAATATCATGATGTTGATCAAAATGCCATCATGGGCCTTTACAAAACCTGTAAAATCAGTTTTATCTGTATTATCTCCGTCCCTGTACTATGGTTAAGGCCATCCTTAACCCCTGACTGATATTCTGAATCCAAAATAGAAATGGTCAGTGCAATGAAACAGAAAACAAAAAAAATGGGATTCAAATAGCAATCATTCAAATCCAACAAATTATCAATAATGAGTTATGCAATGTGTTTCTAATAGGAGTATCTTTCACCAGTTTTAATTTATGTGACAAAATCCTCACAATAGACCCTTTGCAGTGGTACGAAAAAGAAAGATTTTGTCAATGCCAGTTATTAAACTGAAAGCTGTGTCACCCTAAAGGAAGACTACAATAAATAATTTACAAGAATGAGAAACAGAAGAAGCATGTACTTCACGTTGTATCCAAGTATCATCGTACATTTCCACCTCATAAAAAAAGATATCACCAAAGAATACGGATTTTTAAAGGAAGTATGATGTTTCTCATCATATTTACCTCACTAAAGTTCTTTGTAGATTGTGTTATTAAAGTTAATACAGCAATATTAATGATTAAATTGAAAATAAATACATTACTGATCAATGAGAGACAAAAAATAAGAATTTTCTTTTTCTTTAAAATGTAGTGCCCTAAGGGCACACTTTTCCCTTTTCTTATTGAGTCTAAATCACACACCAAGCTTGGGGCGGGATAGCACAAAGAAAAAGTCAAATTTGAAAAGAAAAGTGGAGCACATGGAAAAGTAAGAGATTTAAAAAAATTTTGATACGAATTTGACCACGGAGTGGATTTTCTTTTTTCAATATTCAATGCTCCAGTTGCTACATTTAAAGTATTTATTTGGTCCTTATATTTTGGCACACTTTATCTCAAATTTTAGTCACTTTAAAGCATAAGCTGTAAAGCATCATCACTCTTGAGCACATTAAAATCATTTAAGCTGTAAGATGTTGCCAGTTGACTAATGTTTAAAATTAAAGTACCATACTAATTATCAAATATACATGACTCTTTTGACTAGAGCCAGAATGTTTTGAAAACTAGCATGCGTCTTTCTGATCACCAAAAGAGAACTAAATTTCATTTTAGTTATGTTTTGGTGGTCAGAAAGAAACATGCTAGTTTTCGAAATATTCAAGCTGCAGTTAAATGAGCAATTATATGTGTGATGTCATTTTGATAATGAGTAGTTTCATTTTAACCATGATATAATTTTATCAAATGATGCCACCTTAAAGCTTAAATGATTGAAATGTGGTTTAGTGTGAAGATGATTTTCAGCTTATGCTTTTAAGTGACTTGAACATAACGAAGTATTCAGCAACAAGTTGTGAGGACCAAACAAATCCTTTAAATGTAGCAACTGCAGTGTTCAGCCAACCAGACACAGTTACAAATGACTGCAAAAGTACCATCAGCAGATTTTATTAAGATTACTAGCTATATATTCCTACATTAAATTCTGTATCAAAACCCAAAGTTACTTATTTGAATTTTTCAGATAGCATGACAAGGGCCCTGAAATGCTGGAGTTTGAACTGCCTTGTGGACATAAAGAGGGAAGTTTCAGATGCTGTACCATCATTGTCTATTATCTCATCAGGAATAGGGAGGTGGTCTACAGACACCTTAACAAACAGCACTAGGACAGGATTTGTCCTTATTTATAGCTGCGTCCTGCTCAAAACCAAGGCCCCCTACAAAAGAGGGCGGAAGACTGAATTCTCTAGTTACAAAATTTCAGATCGGATGAACAAACAAGTTCCTGTGTATTTAAAGCTTTTTATAGCTGTATTCTATATAGGAACAACCAAACTTAATAGTATTACTTCCTCAATATGTCATTAATGAAACCAAGAGACGGAGACCAAACAACAAAACAAAACATTCCAAAGAAACAGAGTGTGATTGAGTTCATCTCTAGAGGAAGTCATTACAGCAGAAAAAAATGAAAGGCTGTATCTTTCTTTAGAATAAAACATCACAAAATTCTTAGCTATGAAAAATGAGAGCATTCCTTGCTCTTTATAGGTACAAAAATGATCCTTCAATAACATTTTTTTCTAAAACTTTTAATGTGGCGTTTGGTGATACTGCAGCAGGTGTCTGTAGCTATTGCTGTGGAATGAAACACTAAATGAAACTTGCTAAATACTTTGTCAAGAGACAAAGGGGTTGGAACAGAGCTTGCTGCTCATAAAATTAGAGCAAAGCAATTATATGTCATTATGAAACAGAAATTGCCCAGCAGTTTGTCTCTCTCCTTTGATACGCACCAAGTGCAACACAAACTTCTACTGGTGAAATGAAGACCAGGCTTGTCGAGGAACAAACGCATAGTGTATTGTAGATTCGAATAATACACTAAAAGTACAAGATTATTTTCTATTGCCCAAGTGGTTCATTCTCCCAACTGGTGCTTCTAAAAAAATCTCCAGACTCAGTGAAAGAAACACGGCTAACATTTCCAGTGCGTGGTCATTCATACTTGCTCATGGATTGCCTTTTCAGTGCAATAGAGAAGTCTCTGGAGAAAAAGGCTGAAACGTTAAATCCTCAACATATAATATTTAGTAGAAAATGGGGAATGTTCAAAGACCAGGAACAGACTGGAATTTTAAACTTTAAGGACATTTGTTGCCAACTGAAGAAGCCAGTGGGGATAAGTCATAAAGCTATTGAAACTGGAAGGAAAAAAGAATGTATATTATCTTTAAAATGGAAACTTCATACAGCTTGAATGCTGCATTGAAAAATTATATGAGCTTGCTAAAAAGAGGTGCAGCAAAAGATCATATGCCTGACCCAAATACTGTCCATTTGATACACCCCATGAAATCTTAAATAGCACTTTCTTGACATAAGGAGAGAAGATGAAAGTCTACAATTTTATGTTCAACACCTCGGGAGAGATGATTTGGCAAACAATATAGAAGAAAAAGTTGAAGACTGAGAGAGTGATTACTTGGAGTTGGAACTGGGATACCAAATGCTTTGAAGAGGGTTAAAAAAGCTTTTTCTTAAAAAAAAATAAAAATATATTATTAAAATAAGTTTAATTACAATTCTGGTTGTAACTCTTTAATATTGTTTAAAAATGTACTGCCTAATTAAAATTCTTAATCAGTGCTCACACAATAAATCAACATTTCTCATGTAAACAGTATGTTACCATGAAACCAAAATCATTAATTTTGATTGTACTGTTTACACTGCAGTTGGACACATTTTGTTGTTTCTCTGTGTCATTTATTATTGCCCAAAATAAAAGTTGAAGAATAGATTATTGAATTTTTCTTCTGTAAATTGGATTCAACACACGAATAGTTCTTATGGTTGATGCAAAATGAAACAAGTCCAAATATTCTAAAAATCTGAGTAGCAACTATGCCTTTAAATAAAGAGTGAGATTTTCCTACTCATTCCATTTTCTTGTATTCAGACCCATTAATAGCTTCTCATATTCAAATTATATGTTGTTTTAAAACTTTATTCAATATTAATTTTTGGTCTGCTGCAAAAATTTTAACTATGGACTTACTGTCTTTCGAAAAGTTACTGCTTGTTTACATTTCACTGTTTGGCATAATATGTGGCTGTGAATTTATTGCAGATAGATATATCCTTCACTATGTAACAAATTCTACACCCAGCAACATACATCTGCAAATATGATACATGCATACTGAATTCAGTAAAGGAAAGTATTTGGAATATAAATAATTTAAGGAATACAGGTAACAATCAATGAATAGCCAATTAGTCAACTGGACTTAAAAATATGTCCTTCAGAGCTCTAGAGTGGACTTGCTCTCACTCCAAACACGCACATGCAACACAAGGGCACACACTATACATACAGATGCACCGTCTCAACTGTGGCAGCACTGCAGCTCAACTGGGATTTGGGGTCACGCCAAGTGAAGTGGTTGAGAGGGAAATGAGGCAGGGAGTGGGATAGAGGATTTGGAAAGGGAGCCTGATGGGTGGGAGGAGAGGCAGCAGGTGCACAGGATATTAATGTAGCACCAGCAAGCTCATTCTGACCACAGAGGAATTTGTGCACACTGCAATGGTTTGGAGAGGTGGCAGAAGTTGTCAAAGTTATCAGTCTTGTTTATGGGCCTAGTGACAACTCTGCACCTTCACTGCCGAAAATGGGGTAATAGAAACAAAACTTCATATACACAATCACTTTGAATACTATAAGGTTATACTGGACATTAATTTTAACTATTATTGTTTTTGGGTTGGCAGCATTGTAGGTTGATGTTTATCCTCGTGCGTGTGTTGATAGTTTTTAAGTTGTTTTCCTACCTACTTTGAACTTCTCTAGTAAGTAAACATGTATTCTACATATGACAGTTAATGGCACTGTAAGTACTAGGTACAACATATGTATAAAACAGTAAGGGCTGGTTTTTGTTTCACTTTCAATGAAATCAGGTCTGTGATTTTCCAGATTTTTTAGGTTATGCTTATAAACTTTGCTGGGTGAATAGAAACACATGAATTCTGGTGTTTCTATTCATCCCACGATAACAAAATCTAAAAAATTCTACTGGTATGCCATATTAATACTATATAATTCTCTAGTTATGTTACACACACCACTAACATATCTTTCTTGTTTCAGAGTTGCTGCTCAAATTTTTGGTTAAATTAACAAAGCATTATTGTTGACAATCGCTACAAACACAAAGACAGACCTAATTTCAAATCTATCATAAAGAGATCGGAATTAACTGTCTACACCATATCTAATTACATTTAAAAATAAAAAAGTAATTTTCAAACCCACAAATCAGTGCACAAACACAAAAAAAAGTCTCTACTTTCCGGAAAAACACACAAGTGACAATACATCCATACAGCTGATTGTCAAACTGGTTCAGTTCACCCTGCCATTTACGACCGCTATGAAGAGCTACTAGCAGCTTAGCAGCTGCAGTAGAGTGTATATACTTAACTACATAACGAATTTGTTACAAAATGTTGCTCAGTGTAGGATACATCAAAGAAATGAAGTCTGTAGCTGATCAGCTACACTATGCATTAAAGATTGAAGACTTCTAGTAAAGGATTCTCTGGACAGAAGGGAGAAGGAAGTGAGAAGGTTTGTGAATAATCTCCCTGGTTGTGATTTTGTGGAATCATTTATGAGGCGACACAAAGATCAAGTAGCAGTATTTATGTACCAAAACATAAAACGCTCCAGAGCTGGTGTTACACCAGAAACTATCAACAGTTACTTCGATGAACTGTCAAAGGAACTGGAGAATATGCTGTCGTCTAATATAATAAATTATGAAGACACAAACCTTACAGATGATCCAGGAAAATGAAAGGTAGTCACACGGAAGGGAACTAAATATCCCAAAAGGGTCATAAACTCCTCAAAGGCATCAATCTCTGTAGTGTTTGCATTTATGGAAATGACACTATACTACCCCCTTATGTCGTGTATAAGGCTTTGCATTTATATCAAAGCTGGAGCGAAGGTGGGCCAAAATATGCAAGATACAATCGGTCAAAATCTGGCTGGTTCAATTCGTTCTGCTTCGATGATTGGGTCCTTACAGTTGCTGTCCCATCCCTGAAACAGCTGGAAGGTAAGAAATTTCTCATTAGACACAATTTATCTTCACATCTGTCCATAGAATCACTTAAGGTGTGTCAGGACAATGACATAAGATTTATATTCCTACCAGCAAATTCAACACACCTCATACAACCACTGGATGTGGCATTTTTTCAGCCTCTACTTGGCACCAAATATTGGAAGAATGGGAGCAGGAAGAAACGAGGCAACAGTTCCTAAGGATAAATTTCCTCTTCTTTTGAAAAAGTTGTGTGACTCCTTGAAGGAAAAAAACGTTATTGCAGGTTTCAGGAAATGTGGGATTGTGCCTCTAGCTCTCAATAAAGTGTTGTCAATGCTCCCAGGTACTAGTACCGGTATACCAGCAAATGAAAACCAGGATAAGAACAATCTTGAAGACTGCACTAATGCTGTTGACAACATCAATGCCTGTTTGCAGCTAGGGTGTCCATTTAATTATCATTTCATTTCTAGCAAAGCTGCATGGTCATCCACGGTAACTGTTCTTTCGGGAACAGATACTACTGTCATATATATAGTTAAAATATGGCTTCCCAGCCATTGACCACCTTGTGCGAACGCACACGCTATGCCCGAACTCGTACGGGACTTGGTAGATTAATCTGCCACGAGTAATGAGTATGATGGGCAAACATCTATTAGTCACACTACGAATGTAGTGGTGTGGACATGTTGGGAATGTGGATCTCACGGGAAGAGTGCAAGGGATAAGTCCCTGCAAACGCACTATCCTCTGTGCCCGTGGTGGCTCAGATGGATAGAGCGTCTGCCATGTAAGCAGGAGATCCTGGGTTCAAGTCCCGATCGGGGCACACATTTTCAACATGTCCCCAATGAAGTACATCAACGCCTGTTTGCAGCTAGGGTGTCCATTTAATTATCATTTCAATTTTATAACACTTTCTATTCACCCCTATCTGCGGGGTGATTAGAAACACCATGTTTAAATTTTTTTAAATTTATTGAAAGAAAATAATTTGATAATATCATAAGCTGATAAGAGCAATACAGCCCTAAGTTTTGGGTACTATTTTTTTGTTTAAATTTGACAAACAGTAATCAAATTTTTCAACCAAAGTTAAAATTTGTCACTATTCACCTCGTTTCATGGTATTTGTTGATTTGTTAGCTTTACTTCAAAAATTATTTATTCTTTAAACTCAACACACTGCATAATAATAAAACTCTTACATGACAAACCAAACACGTTACAACACTTGTTTCTTTTTAAAAATATAAACCTTTAATCTTAAACAACTACTTTTCTTTTTACAAAACAAAATTCCAGATCTCATTAAAATTTGACAGTCTTCTTTTTTTTAACATCATTAAGTGAGACAGACTTCGCATTTTTATCATCTTCTAATGCCTCTAATGCCTTGTCAGTCAGTGTCTGCAACTTTATAATTTTTTCTTCTTTTTCTTTAATAAGATCTGGACAATCTTTCTTCAGGTGAGTAACATCTCCACAGATATGACACGCACCACCTTTTGGATACAATCCTCTGGGATTATCTGGGCACTGCCGAGCAATATGTCCTTGCTCATTACATATAAAGCATTTAGCGTAACGAAATTCCTGTTCCCTAGTAACACGACATTCAAAGTGCTTGTGCTCTGTTGATCCACATTTGAAACAAATACCCATCCCTACAAGATCATCTGTATCTGCCTTTCCCAGATCTGGGCATTCTGATAGAACATGACCAGAATTCCTGCAATGAAAACAAACTTTCTTCTTCTCTCTTGCCAGTGCTTTCTCTGCCTTGCGCCTCTCCAACTTCATTGTTGCTTTAATTTCACTAGCTGGTATCCCATTTGCAATCATTTTCTTCTTCAGTTGTATTAAATTTTCTGCGTCTTCTTTTTTCACAGGGAAGCCATCAAACTTAACTATTTTTATATCCTTACCATTCACGTGTAGTACTGTTGTGTGCAGATACTTCTTTTCAAATTCACCCTTCTTTATCTTTCTATCTTCCACAGAGAAGTTATGTTTTTTCATGAATTTCTTGTTATTTTCTTGCTGCCACAATTTTTTTCTTTTCTTTTCTCTTCCTTCGTTTTGCACGTTCTCTGAAGTTACACTTGTGTGACTTCCTTTACCCCCCAATTCAAAATTCGGCTTGCCACCATTCAAACTGGCATCTACACCAACTACTGTGTTGCTTCCATTATCTTTACATTTCTTTTTCTTTCTATGCTTTTCACTTGGCACCACATCAGCATCTGCACCTGGGATAATTTCACTACCTTCTTCATGGAAATTCTGTTTGACAAAATCCAAGCAGCCACTTTCTTCAGTTTTATTTTTATTTTTAGAACGTTTATGTTTCTTTTTCAACTGATGATCACTTGCTTCTGATTCACCACTTTTCTCAAGGTTAACGTTCTCCTTTACATTCAGACCACTTCCATATTTCCTGGCAGGCTGTTCATCTTGTATGCCAGATATACTATCATGACTCCTTTTCCGCTTCTTTCCTAACTTCTTTTTCATATTATTTTCCATGGTGAACTTTGGAGATATACCACTTTCTTCACACACTGCATCTTCTGACATTTCATGTTTCTCTAACTCTATGTCATTGATATTACCCTCTTCATCATTAGCTTCTTTCTTCTTTTTTTTGAGCTTCTTTGCCTTTTCAACATTACTAGTATGTGGCAAATCCCCATCAGGCATAGACAACTTAATTCCTGTATACTGAGACTCATGAAATTCAGTGCTGTCTCTGTTCCTCATTTTTTTCTTTTTTTTCTCGTTGTCCCCTGTGGTTTCAGGAAAATGTTCATTTATAAATGTCTTATTATGCTTCCTCTTCTTATTCTTTTTTTCAAGTGTATTATACTCTTCACCAGATTTCACAGTTTTATCTGCACACCCATTGTCTTCCAAATCAGCCCACTTAACCTCATTTTTGTTCCAAACATCTCTATCAAAGTCTGATGATTTCCAAATCTTTTGGAAAGATGTAGCTGAATCTCCAAGTGCCTTAGAAGACTGTAGCTTGTCTGTAAGTTGCTGTTTCATTACATTCCACGATGTTGCTGCTTCTGGTAATCGCTCATTTGAAGACTTTGATCCATGGGCCCTTGCAAAGCGCGTCATTGTCTGCAAAAAAAAAAATTAATTATATTGCAGTACTTTATACATATTATGGAAAAAATGTACAGCCAAAATTACAACAGGGGTAAGACCAAAAGGATGCTCATTATCCCTTTCAATGAAAAAACTTAAAGGATCAACAAAGGAAAAACATCTGGTGTTAAAGGGAACAAAATTCCTGTTCATTCCATAAGATTGGTGCAGATGACACTGCTTTAATATCTGATAGTTATAAACATATGCAGAATATACTTTCTAAAGTTTCAGCAATTATGAAAAAGTTTGAATTTAAAATTAATAGTCAAAAAGTCAAAATCGTGACAGTAACCAAGTTAGAAATGAGCACTCTTGACATAAAAAAATTAAAAAATAAAACAGAAAATGCTGATAAATTTTGTTATTTAGGCACCTTGAGTACAGAGTACAACAGATGCAGCACGGAAATCAGAAAAACAACTGGAACACGTAAATATGATCTTAATGAACAAAGACAATTACTAGTGACCACATCATTTAATTGTACTCCTATACGGCTTTGAAAGCTGAACACTGCTGAGGACAGAAAGCACTTTGAAGTGGTGGAGAATTAGATCAATGAACAGAGAAATCTCAGCAACTATCCAACAAGAAGAAAAACAAAACTTTATGAACATTTAGACATGGTATGTTTTAAACAGACATACTGGGAGTAGAACCAAGGAGAGCCCAAGAAAGAAAATAGTCTAAGATCAACTGGAAGTAATGAAGTGCCAAAATTATCACAAAGTGAAGGGGATAGCAAAGAATAAAGAAGACTGATTACAAAACAGGACTTATCTTCAGATTATTATTATTATTATTAAACAATGGAAACTCCAGGTAGCAATACCAACAATGTAGGAAAAGATAAGATTGCTACTTACCATGAAGACGACATGTTAAGTTGCAGACAGGCACAATTTAAAGCTACTTACATAAAGCCTTCGGCCACAGTCTTTATCAGTAAAAGAGAGACACACAATGTTCATACACACAAGCAAGCGCACCTCATTCACATGTGACCACCAACCACGAACTGTATCTCGGGCCAAATATCACATGGGATGCAAGCAGCAGTCTGGAGGGGGGGCTGGGAAGGTGAATGGATAGTAGTGCATGGGTGGGGAGAGAGACAAACAGTCTGGTGGTGTGTGCAGGGACTAGAGTGCCAACAGATGCAGCATCAGGAGGTTGTGGGGCAGGGAGGTGGGGAAAAAAGGAGCAAAAAAGGAGACGATCGGGGAAAAATGCATTGGCAGAGGGTGGCAAATAAACAGGGTGGGAGATGGGAATGGGGAAGAGACGACAGGACAGAGAGGGTGGAAACTGTTGGGTGGAGGGTGCAGGGACAGTATGTTACTAAGTTTTTCATCTTAGGCTGTGTATTTATTTTCTAATTGTTCATTAAGTTTTTTTCTTTATTTTTGTCTAGAACCATAATTTTTATTTTGAGTACTTATTATTTAATGATTGATTATGAAGTTTTTGTTGAACGGGAACTTTCCAATTTAAATGGTTCAATGATTGTGATGACTTTAATTTTGGACTGAATAGCCCTTATTTTTACATCTTTTCTTATGTATATTTTTCTTTGGTGATTTATTATAGAGAGGATTATATATATGGTGAAAAAAAATCTTTTATCTTATTGTTTTGATGTTTATTCTTTCAATAGGTTTTCTAATTATTAGTCCAAATTTGATTAGAATTTCATTAGGTTGAGATGCTTTGAGTTTGGTTTCTTATTGTTTAGTTATTTATTATTAAAATGTAAAGTCTTATAGTGTGAGTATGTTGACTTTTTGTCTAATTGTATTGGTAATGTTGCTATTTTGATTTTAATTGCTCGAATATTAAATTTTTGTGGTCGACATTATATTTATTATCATGATTTTATCTCAAATTCTTTTACGATAAAGCTTATCACTATATTAACTCTTTTGGCAGCTATGACTAAAAGATCTCATATTCCTTTTTCTTCTTGACTTCCTGCAGCTATGGCTGCTCCTAATGCTGTTTCTGGATTAGTTCATTCCTCTACTCTTGTCACTGTTGGTGTTTATTTATTAATTCATTTTTGTCCAATATTAAATACTTATAACTGTGTTTGATTCTTGTCATTACCTGGCTGTATAATTATACAGCTAGTTTGGGCACTAATTTTGAGTTTGATTTCAAAAAGATGCCCTTCCAAAGTTTGCTTTTTTTCCATTTGTTGGCTCGTGTTCTTTAAGGTGTTGTCATTTACATGTGCAGGTTCAATAATTCACAATTTAAAGGATTCTTGGGATATTCGTTTCATGAGTTCTACTGTTATCCATTTAACTTCTGTTTGTTTTAATTTTTTTTAGCTTGTCTTTATGTTGTATATCTTTCTGGCTGGATTTTATTCAAAGGATTTAATTCCTGAATGGGTTTGTTTAGGATGAATAATTATTTTTTCCTTTATTTTATCTACTGGTTTAACAGCTTCTTATTATTTTTGTTTATGTCATTATTCAATGTATGGTGAGAATAATTTTTATTGAAGATTTTCTTTTAACAATTAGGGTTATTATATCTTCTTTGGGATAATTAGTAGTTGTTTGTGCTGTTTTATCTTGATTGATTTTTCCTATTCCTCATATTATTGCTTTACCAATTACTGTTGTTGTTTTAGGCTCTTATTTGGGCTATCTTATTTCTCAGTTTGATTTTTCTCATAATTTATTTTCTTTAAACACACTACTTTTCGTTCGACTTGCTGTTTCTATATGATGTACACCTTTTCTTTCAACTATGTTTGTTAGATCTTTACCTCTTAAGTTGGGTTATTATTCATCAAAGTCTTTCGATTATTGTTGAGTTATTAGGTGGTCGAGGTTTATACATAATATTTACTTATTTAACTGGTTACATTCAGGGTTAATACAAGTCTAATTTTACGATTTATCTTTTAACTACAAGTTGTTGAATGTTTATTCTAGCAGTATTTTTTATATATTTAAATAGCTTATAATTAAGTGCAACACTGAAAATGTTAAGGAAATATTTTTAGATAATGTTTATAAATACAGATATTGTTACAAATGGTAACGGAATTAACCACTAATACAAAAAGTTAGCAGCTTTCATATTAGCTTTACATTTCCTTAATAGTTCAATAATATTATTAACAGTAATATGCCTTCTTTTGGCTTCAATTAACTGACTGCAATAATTCACTTCTTATTCAATGTAAGGATGGTTGATTACATCAATACTTTTTGAATGCAACACAAATGTCATATTTAACTACAACCCCTCATTCTGCTCATTGAAGAGCTCCTTATTCAATTC
This sequence comes from Schistocerca americana, assembly GCF_021461395.2. NCBI lineage: Eukaryota > Metazoa > Arthropoda > Insecta > Orthoptera > Acrididae > Schistocerca > Schistocerca americana. The sequence continues at coordinate 570,238,231 of NC_060120.1, forward strand.
ACAATATAACCTTCTAAAAGGGGTTGGATGAAGAATACTGTTTACACTGTTCAGATTATAATGTCTGATGCTTTTATAAAAATTACAACTGGTAGAATTAATGCAATTTTTGTTCCGACTTCAAGTCATGCGCTGGCACGCCAGTGGGAAACAACAGAGCGGAGAGGGCTGTGAAGACAACGTCAGCCAATAGTACACTGACCAACCCCTCTCTGAGACGACAATGTGCCAGCAGCAGCCTCTAGGCGAAGAGAACATAAGTGCCTCTCCCGACTGGTAGTGGCCCAGCTCTACAGAAGCATCAAGACCAGCAACCTGGATAAAAGCATCTACTGTATTACTCCACTTGCATTGGAATCGTCATATTGAAGGGCATTTGATTATATTGCATGTCGCCCCTTGCTTGCAACACATCTATGTATTTCTCAAAATTAAGTATTTCATTGATTCATTTCATAATAAAAGTCTTTAACATGATTTGCTTGAACTGTTGTCTAGCAATCTGGGAAGCAAGTTTCCTAGACACCCCATCTTTGACAACTAGGCAGAATATAACAATTTCTACATCAAAGATTAAAAAGGATGGTTCCAAGGACTATAACAGTTAATGTAATAATAAATCTAATAAAAAATTCTTTTATGTAATATTAGGATTGATTTCCTTGATTAATTATCAAGCTTTCTGACTGGAAGTCAAATATACTATTTATACCGGAAAAACTATTATCTACCTCATCAATAAATTGAGATCCATAAGAATAGTCAAACTACACCTACAAACTGTCAGTACCATGCAGCGGCTTCAAATCCAAAGTGATGTCTTGGTGAGAACTGATTTAGTGACTGTCGAAGTAAACATGTTGTTAAGAAGATTGTTCCAAAAAATTACACGGTGCCCATGAGATCCTGTGGCAATGAAAAATGTTGATCCATAAACTGCTTCAGTAATACTAAAGGGTGCTTCTCAATGTTTGTAAGCTTGAAGTAAAGTGAAATATAGTCCTGGCAGCCCGGTGAAGAATAGTCCTTGTAACGCTTGAATGCAGTTATATTCCATAAGTCTGTGGTGTGTTCATGTTACTGTTATTACTGATACAAGAAGAATTACTGTATTAAGAAGTGGAATTTGTATAGGGTTAAAAGACTGAATTCCTACTGGTGGTCGTAGTATGCCTAATTCAATTGTTGGTGCTAGACTTCTATTGAAGAATGCTCACACGCTCCACCCAACAGTTTCCACACCCACTGTCCTATCAGCTCCTCCCCACTCTCATCTACCACCCTGTTTATTTGCCGCTTTCTGCCAATGCATCCATCTGTCTTTCCCTGCTCCTCTCCTTTTTTGCTACATTTTCCCCCGCCATCCTCCCGACAGCCTCCTGACGCTGCACCCGTTAGCATTCTAGTACCTGCACACTCCACCTCACAGTGTTCATCTCTCTCGCCACCCGTACACTAATATCCCTTCCCCTTCCCTACCCCCTCCAGATTGCTGCTTGTCATCCCATGTGATAGTTGCATTCCGGCCCAAGATGCTGGAGTTGGTGGTTATGTGTGCATGAGGTGTGCTTGCTTGTGTGCGTGCATGGTGTGTGCCTCTTGAAGTGTGTGCAAGCTAGCGTGCAGTGTATATGTGTAAGATTTAGTGCTACGCACATGTGAAAGATTCCATGCAACAACATCTCTGGAACAGCCTATGATCTACGTTTATTCTTTGTTTTCCAGCTATATTATTTATTCTGTTGTTTGTTCGCTCTGTCAAACGAATGTCATTTTGTGTTATGGGTTATTCCTAAAGTAATAAAATGAGTTTCGCTAACACGCAACAGTTGGTGACCCCGATGTGATCTTCGACAGTCACCGGGCACTCAATTCGAAACATGTTTGCACTCCGTAGTGTGCCAAGTCGCAAAAAGTACAGTCACATCAACCATGCTGCACACTCAACTGCGCCGCGCATCCTCCGCACTCCACGGCAGCTACACCGCACATCTGTAGCCTACTGATTCCTCAGTATTATTACGATGGTAGATCAAGTTCCTGCACCACTAGCAGACACACCTGCTGATGCCATGATAAACCGTGTCACAGTAAAACCACTGCCGTTCTGGCACAATATAGTTATGTTGTGGCAGCACTCAGTGAAGAAATGGCACTGGAGTCGCTGGATATTCTATCGTCACCGCCGAGCGTGGACCGACATTTGGCGATTAAGAGCACCCTACTCATACGAGTTTTGCAGTCTGAGGCGAAAGGGCTGGAAAAAGTATTTCATATCGAAGAGCTTGGCGATTTCATGCCATAGCAGCTGCTGTGCCAATTATGTACGTCAGCAAGCAACACAGTAAGTGGCGACATTCTGCGAAGCATTTGGCTATCACGCCTACCTACTGACCTGCAATAGATTCTAACTGTGTGCGCCAGTGATCTAGATCCACCAATGCAAACTGCCGATGGAATATCTGAAATGTATCCATCTGTGTGCATTGCAACAGTCAGCCCACAATGGCAGATGGACAGCAAATTTGCTGCAGTACAAGCTCAGATCACTGAACTTTCCACACAAGTCGCCCCTCTGCGAACTCAGAACAACAGTCGCCGATCTCATCACTACCGCTCGCCTGGGAAATTCAGTCGCTCACCTTCAGCTACGAAAGTATGTTGGTACCTCCACTGATTTGGGTACGTGGCATGAAAGTTTTTATGGTTTTCGGGCGCAAAACTGCTACGCTCATTAGCGCCCTTTCTGTGGTTTAGGGAAGTGTAAAAAAAACTAAATTGGAAATCATCAGCAATGCGAGTGAAACTCAATAAGTGGGGAAACTAAAAAACAGAAGGAAAGCTTAGAAAACCACTATATAAGTGGGGGGGGGGGGGATTGTTTTCCCCCAAAAAGAGCTTCAAATGACTGACGTCATCTCACTGATACTAATAAACTCGAGGACACAATCGGCTGAGCGTGTGTCATCTGCTAAAATGGAAGATATATCAGGTGACAGCTGTAGACGGGCGCGTAACAGAGTAAAATAGGGGCACTCAAGTAAAAGGTGTTGCACCGTCCACAGTTGAGAGCAATGGGGACAAAGTGGGGGAGGATCGCCACTTACAAGATGTTGATGGCTAAAAGGCAGTGCTCTATCTGGAGACTAGTTAAAATTACCTCCTCCCGACGACGAGTTTCGGAGGAAGAGGTCCAAGCACAGGGAAGAGCTTTCACTTCCCGCAATTTATTATTGGGAAGTGTAGACCAATATGCGTGCCATAAAAGAGCAACACAACGACATAGAACACTCTGCAGATGGGCGAAGGGAACCATGCGAACAGCAGGCTGAAGAAGAGAGACTGCAGCCTTGGCCGCTATATCGGCTGCCTCGTTTCCACGGATACCAACGTGTCCTGGGATCCAGAAGAACGCCACAGAGATACCCCCCAAGTGGAGCAAGTGGAGGCAGTCCTGCATCCGGTGGACCAGCGGGTGGACAGGGTAGAGAACTTGGAGACTAAGGGGAGAGCTGATCGAATCTGAGCATATAATATACTGTACCCGTTGATGGCGCCGCGCGTATTGGACAGCCTGGATAACAGCGTAAAGCTCTGCAGTAAAAACCGAACACTGGTCGAGAAGCCGAAATCAATTAGGGGTGTCGCCAACAATATAGGCACTCCCAACACCACATGATGTTTTTGAACTGTCAGTGTAAATAAATGTGGCATCCTTCATTTGGGCGCATAGAGCAGCAAATGCCCGACGATAAATGAGAGAAGGGGTACCATCCTTGGGAAGCTGACAAAGGTCATGGAGCAGGCAGGTCTAGGGGCGGAGACAAGGTGGTGCTGTACCCCCAGTTGACAAGAAAGTTTTAGGAAAGTGGAAGGAAAGAGAATAGAGCAGTTGACGGAAGCGGACTCCTGGTGGTGGTAGAGAGGAAGGGCGGCCTGCATACCCTAAATCTAAGGAGGTGTCGAAAAAAAGGTCATGGGCCAGATTAGCAGGCATCGAAGACAGATGGCTAGCTAGCATGGCGACTCAGAAGTACAGCTCTCCGATTGGACAGCGGAGGATCAGCAGTCTCAGCATAAAGGCTTTCCACAGGGCTGGTGTAAAAAGCTCCAGACACTAAACGCAGCCCATGGTGGTGGAGAGAGTCAAGACGCCAAAGAATTGACAGCCAAGCAGAGGAGTAAACTATGCTTCCATAGTCCAATTTCGAGCACACTAAAGCACGACAGAGGCGGAGAAGGACCACTCTGTCCGCTCCCCAGGAAGTACCATTCAGAACACGGAGGGTGTTGAGGGATCGCAAACAGCGAGTTGAAAGATAGGAAACATGGGAGGACCAGCACAGTTTTCTATCGAACATAAGACCCAAGAAACTTCCTGGCAGATTAAAACTGTGTGCCGGACCGAGACTCGAACTCGTGACCTTTGCCTGTGGATCAAGCGCACACTCAGCTGCAGAGTGATAATCTCATTCTATAAGACCCAACAATTTAGAGACATCCGCAAACAGAAGGTTGACAGGGCCTAAATGCAGGGAAGATGGAAGAAACTCTGTATGACGCCAAAAATTGACACAAATGGTCTTACTGGGAGAAAAGCGGAAGCTGGTTTCGATGCTCCAAGAGTGGAGGTGATCGAGACATCCTTGAAGACGTCGTTCAAGAAGGCTGGTCCGTTGAGAACTGTAGTAGATCGCCAAATCGCCCACAAAGAGGGAGCCCGAGACATTGAGAAGGAGACAACCCATAATTGGATTTATGGCAATGGCAAACAGTAAAACAATTAGCACGGAGCCCAGGGGTACCCCATTTTCTTGGGAGAAAGTATGGGAGAGAGTAGTGTTCACCCGCATTTCAAATGTGTGCTCTGCCATAAATTCACAAATAAAAAGGGGCAGTCGACCCCGAAAGCCCCAAGAGTACAGTGTGTGGAGGATGCCTGTTCTCCATCAGGTATCGTATGCTCTCTCCAGGTCAAAAAATATTGCTACAGTTTGGCGTTTCCTGAGAAAATTGTTCATGACATAAGTGTAGAGAGCAACAAGATGGTCAACTGCAGAACGATGCTTTCGGAAACCGCACTGGGTAGGTGTTAAAAGGCTTTGGGACTCCAGCCACCAGGCTAGACAGCAATTCACCATACGCTCCAAAACATTACATACACTACTCGTGAGAGAAATGGGGCGATAACTAGATGGGAGATGTTTGTCTTTTCCAGGTTTTGGAACAGGAATGACGATAGCTTCCCGCCATCTTCTGGGAAAAGCATTGTCGGTCCAAATTCGATCATAAAGGCAAAGGGGGTAGTGCAGACTATGGTATGATAAATGCAGCAACGTTTGGATGTGGATACCATCCAGTCCTGGGCAGAAGAGCGAGAAGAAGAGAGTGTGTGTTGGAGTTCCCGCATGGAGAAAACAGTATTATAGCTTTTGCTATTTTGAGAGGAGAAAGCAAGAGGTCGCACTTCTGCAGCACGTTCTTCGAGAGAAAAGCTGCTGGGTAATTTGAAGAGCTCAAAATTTCAGCAAAGTGTACTCAATGAGTTAGAAATTGTGACGGGTCCACTAAGGTATCATGCGCGACAGTGAGCCCAGAGATCGGGGAGAAACTAGGCACGCCAGATAAATGTCGAATTCGACTCCAAACTTCTGAGGACGGAGTGAAGGTGTTAAAAGAGCTAGTAAAGAAGTCCCAGCTTGCCTTCTTGCTATCACGGATGACGCGACGGCATCGCGCATGCAGCTGCTTATAGCAGATACAGTTGGCCAAAGTAGGATGGTGGCGGAAAATACGAAGAGCGCATCATCGCTGATGTATTGCACGCCTAGTTCCACCAAGGAACAGGGGAGGGGAGGGGGGGGGGGAGGGGCTTCAGGGCAAATCAGAGGTGCGAGGTATTGAATGTTCCGCGACTGTAAGAATAACTTCTGTAATATGAGTGACCTGATCGTCAACGCTAGGAAAGTGACGGTCATTGACTGTCGCTATAGACGAAAAAAGTGTCCAATCGGCTTGGGCAAACTTCCAGTGGCGCGAGTGCATAGATGGCAGTTGTGGCTGCAGTCAAGGACACACGGAAAATGGTCACTCGAGTGTGTATCAGCAAGAGCAAACCATTCAAAGCACCGAGCTAGCTGAACAGTACCAACCGAAAGGTCCAAATGAGAGAAATTTGTCAAAGAGGCAGACAAAAATGTAGGATCCGCAGTGTTGAGGTAAAAAAGATTCGCTTGGTGGAAGACATCCATCAATAGGGAGCCTCGCGGATAAGAACGCGGAGATCCCCAAAGCGGGTGGTGGGCACTGAAGTCCCCAACCAGCAAATAAGGGGGTGGGAGCTGACCAAGGAGATGAAGGAGATCAGCTCTTGCCATTGGTGTGGATGATGGAATGTATACAGTACAAAGAGAGAAGGTGTATCCAGAAAGGGAAAGACGGACAGAAACAGCTTGGAAGGAACTGTTTAAGGGGATTGGGTGATTATGGACAGTATCATGGAGAAGAATCATAAGTCCCCCATGTGCTGGAGTGCCATCAACAGAGGGGAGATCAAACCGGACTGACTGAAAATGAGGGAAAACAAAGCAATCGTGGGGACACAGCTTTAAGGGTGGACAGAAAAGGGAAGAATCTTACCACGGTTGGTCTCAACTCAATGCCTGCTGAGAGCCGGCAGCCGACAGCGTGGAACAGCATTCAGCCAAAGGCAGAAGATCCTGATCCATAGGTTTTCAGGAGCAGCTCCTGCCACCAGCGATTGGCCAGTTGATAGGCCACCAGCAGTGCGCCTTGGCGACACAGAAGACGGCCGAGGGCGGTTACTGCCAGGTGGCGTTGTAGATGAGACACGCCATGGCGGAGAAGGAGACGAACTGGGTTCCTTATGAGCCTTCTTGGAAACAGACGAGATGAGGGAGAAATCGATGGTTGTGAGGTCTGGGTACGTAAAAAATCTTCACGAGTAGGCTCTTTTTTTGAAGCCCGGGTGTGTGATTTTGGGGCTCGAATTTAGCAGAAGCCGATGAAGGGTGAGCCGTAGAGTGAGCAGGTGATAGTGGGGAGGTTGAACAGGCGATCTTTGCGCTAGCCGATTTGACGACCGTTGCGCTAAAGGTGAGATCACAAGTCTGTGTGGCTGCCTCCCTAGTAGGCCGAGGAGATGCAAGGACAGCACTATATTTACCTGCTGGAGGCACAGTGGGCTTTCGACTGGAGAATAACTTATGAGCAGCAAATGAAGACACCTTTTCCTTCACTCTGATTTCCTGAATAAGCCATTCATCTTTGAAAATGGGGCAATCTCAAGAGGAAGAAGCGTGATCGCCCATACAGTTGATGCAACGAGGGGATGGAGGTGGACAAGCACCCTCATGGGCATCCTTGCCACACGTAACGCATTTGGCCGGATTGGAACACAACTGGCTGGTGTGATTGAATCGCTGACACCAATAGCAACGCATAGGGTTGGGGATGTAAGGGCGAACTGAAATTACCTCATAGCCCGTTTTTATGTTCGGTGGAAGTTAAACACTGTCAAATGTCAAGAAGATAGTATGGGTTGGAACCAAGTCCTTGTCAACCCTTTTCATGACTCGAACAGCTGGTATGCCCTGGTCAGACAGGTAGTTTTGAATTTCCTCGTTGGACAATGTGTCGAGGGTGTGTGTATAAAGCACCCCGCGTGATGAATTTAAAGTGTGGTGCACTTCCACCCGGACAGAGAAGGTGTGTAGCAGTGAAGTTCGCAGCAATTTTTGTGCCTGGAGGGCACTGACTGTTTATAACAACAAGGTGCCATTTCGTAATCGGGAACAAGACTTTACAGGACCTGCAATTGCGTCAACACCTTTCTGATTAATGAAAGGGTTGACTGTGGAGAAGTCTTGACCTTTGTACGACCGAGAAACAACAAGGAACTGTGGCAATGATGGAAGAACTGTCCATGGCTCAGACCCATTTAACTTTTGCTTGTGAGCAGCCATTGTAGACGATGAGGAAACCATTGCGAAAGTATTCCCCATGATTACCGGTGTCTCCGATGGCGTGCTCCTTCTTTGTTGGCACCCTCTCTGAGGACACTCCCATCTTAGGTGATCATTCACACCTCCCGAGAAACGGACAGAGGGACCAATCAGCACGTTCGGAAGGTATCAGCTCGGGTAATCGCCCCTCCCTGGGTCTGGCCATTACCAGGGGGTACGTACGGTCCTACCTGTCCACCCATGGTGGGGAAATACGCGTTACCCCGTCACCGGCTATGTGTGGGAATGCGTGGGTCGGCTTTCAGACACACACAGGGAGGAAAAAAAAGATATACGGAGGAACAAAGAAAAGGAAAGGAAAGAAGAAAGGTCTCAAATGCCACAGCAGAGAAGAGGGTAAAGAGAAGAGGCAAGGAAAAGAGAAGGACAAAGGAAGGACAGAGATTTTCCAGCATAGAAAGCGAAGGAGAGAGACTGTCTAACAATTACAAGCATCCATCTCCGGACGTAGGCACAAAACATACTCCTAGAGGGGGAGAAGGGGAAGGGAAGAGGCAGAGGTGAGGTGAGGGGGGTGAGGGGGGAGGATGGGGGATGGGGAAGGATGTGGAAAAGGAAGGTATGCAACCCGGAAAGGAAAGAGGGCCGCACTAGCTTGGGGTTCTGTGCTTGCCACGCACGTATCCACAAAAGAGTTATGGACACCCTGGGGGGGAGGCATGAAAGTGTAGCCCACCTTGTGAGCAGGGAAATGCAACAGGAGCTCAGTGATGACGGCCACTGACACTCCGAATGGCAGCCGTCAATTGTTTATCACAAACCACGGTACGAAATTACAGTTCCTAGTACCAACATTCGTATGCGTGATGGTTACCACCTCTTTACAGCCAATGGTTCTACAATAGCTATATACTGTCGTACCACATTAGTGTTAAACCGAAGTCTACGACGCATGCTTGAGTGGCAGTTTGTCATGGCAGACGTCACTCATCCTATTCTGGGGGCAGATTTTCTATCTTTTATGGACTTGAGCTTGACCTCCGGCATCAACGCCTACTGGAACTAGTACTAACTTAGCTAGTAGAGGACTACTGGAAATTCTCCGTTTATCGAACTTTTGAAGCAGGTTCCCAAGATCACATGTCAAGTTCCCATGCTAGCTCCCATGCAGCACTCCACAGTGCACTACATTTTGACCATGCCTGGACCACCTGTTCATGCTCAACCACGTCGTTTAACACTACAGAAATTGAAAGTGGTTAAACAGGAATTCGCATCCATGCTCGCACATGGGATCTATCGTCTATCATGTGATACTGAAAAAGAACAACGGGTGGCATCCTTGTGAAGATTATTGACAGCTACAGGCAAGAACAATTCCAGTCCGGTACCCTATACCACACATCGAGGATTTCACATCCAATGTCTATGGTAAGAGCATATTCTCTATGCTGTACCTCGTCAGAGCTTTTTACCAGAGACCTGTGGCACCAGACGATGTTCCTAAGACAGCTGTACGCACACCTTTCAGGTTGTCAGGTTGTTCAAGTTCACTCGCATGACTTCGGGCTATGTAATGCTGCTCAGACATTTCAAAGATTTACGGATGAGGTCACATGTGACTTGGATTATTGCTATGCATACATAGACAATGTTTTGCGGGTTAGCAAAACTCTCTTTATTACTTTAGGAATAACCCGTAACACTCTCGTCTACTGAAGAAGGATGCGGCTGAAAGCTTGATGTACAGGGTGACAATTATTGGACTATATGGGGGAAAACAACAACGTATGTTAAGTTACAAACTACGGCATGCACACACTTTATTCGATATGTAAACGTCACTACAGATATTCAGATGTATGTTCCAACATGTTTGATATGCCTGCCATCATTGGTAATGATGTGGCACTGACAAATAATGAAATTCTGGCTGACCCACTGAAGTGTCAAAATATTGATGCTATTGATGACTACCTGAATGGCTGTTTTCAGCTCAGAAATGGTTTGGGAGTTATTGCTGTACATCTTGTCTTTAATATAGCCCCACAAAAAGGAGTCACAAATATTCAGATCTGGAGAATATGGTGGCCAAATGAGGCCCATGCCAGTGGCCAACGGGCACACCAGAACCAGAATGTGGTCCCCAAAGTGCTCCTCCAGGACATGAAACACTATCCTGCTTCAATGTAGTCAAGCTCCGTCTTGCACGAACCACATCTTGTAAAAATCAGGTCACTTTGGATAATGGTGAAGAAATCACCTTCCAAAACCTTCATGTACTCTTAAGTAGGCACCATGCAATCAAGGAATATTGCACCAATTATTCCCTGACTGGAGATTGCACACCTCACAGTCACCTGTTCAGGGTTGCAGATTCTCAGTCCCCCAAATCCACCAATTTATGCTTATTGAAGAACCCATTCAAATGGAAGTGGGCTTCGTCGCTAAATCAAACCATATTCACATCAACGTCCTGTTTGTCAATTCTGTGGACAACAGTGTTGGCAAAACACAGCCACTGTTCCATGGCCCTGGGGCTTAATGGCTGACTAGTTTGAATTTTGTATGGGAAGAGAAGCAGGTCTTCACCAACAATTTGTCACAGTGTCTACCGGTTGATTCCCACCTTTCGCACAGCTCATCTGATCGATTTCCTGGGGGTGGATTGAAACACAGTGCATGTCTTCTAGATGTTTTCAAGTGTTTTCACCCATTTTGGATGACCGACATTGCCAACACTGTCATCAAGAACACTACCCGTTCTCTCAAACCTGCAAATCAAATTCTTAATTGTTAACACACTTGGACCAGTTGTCTTCAGCTTGAACTCGATCATAAACTTCCTTTGAGCTGCAGCTTAGCTGTTACAGCTTGATTAGTAGCCCATCACAAGCGCTGTCACTTAGGTATGCTGTACTGTGACACTTTCAAGTGCAAATGGCCCACAAAAACAAGGCACATGTGGACACTAATTCCCATCATTCCCTGCAGCCAACCGTGCAGTTTGTATGGCCTAATGCAAACTGTTTTATTTCATATAGTTCAATAATTGTCATCCTGTAAGTGTGTCTTAATTGTACCTGTCTCCAAATTAATGTGTCTTCTTTATGACAAGTTATTGTTATTGTTATTATTATTATTATTATTATTATTACCAAATAGAACATTTGTGGCTAGTTAAAAAGAAATAAAGAGCTGAGTAACCTATGAGGAAAAGACCAAAGTAATAACACAGAAATTGAAAACGAAAAAGTCAAATGGCACAGCATGTACAAAGTGGTGTTAAGATTACATTGTACACACAATAGTAGAAATAACTTGTCTATGATCTACGTTTCTTTCCCCTGAATTTAACTGATTGTGCACCTGATTTTACCTGACAGTCACTCACAACATGAACATGTGACATAAAAGACGAGTTTATAGAATAAATCTGGTACTACAGTGCACAGAACCAACTGGAACACACGACTGCATTACCTGAAGGTTGGTTTACACATGTAGAATCCAATATTTTCAGAACTTTGAAAAGTTAAATTGAAGAGAAAAACAAAAATACATACTTTGAATGAGTAATTAATATTTGAATATTATAAAAACATGAACAGTTTTCATTCAATGCTTGGAAAACAGCTAAAATGAATCGGCATCCAAGGAATAGGTGAAATATCTTTGGCTTCCCTCTGACAACCATGCCTCCATCCTTGCTACCCTCCCTTTTTTCCTTTCCCTGTTGCTTCATAACCTGGGTTGTGAGTAACTGAATCCACTTTCCCTTCTTCTCTTTCTTTCCCCTCTCTCCTCCCTGATGAAGGAACAAAGTTCCAAAAGCTAGGAACGTAAATTTTCTGTTCTGTTTTGTGTATCTATCGGCTGTACTGAGCTGAGGTAAGTACTGGCCAGCCCCTCTATCTCTTTGTTAGTATTTGTTTCACATCTTTATATGAGATTTTCCATTAATCAAATAGGTGAAATACTGTTTTAAGTGCCCTATACAGGTATCTGAAGCATAAGGAGACAGAAATGAAGAGTGAATCTAGTCAAGTAAAACAGCAATCAACCACATAAGTACTGACCAGTATCATATTTCCATTCTTGACAAAGACTACAATACCAAGTGATTTTTCAAGCTTTTCCAGTGGGCCTGTTGATTCCAAAGCTCTAGGATCTATTGCTGGATTGTGTTGTGGCCATTCCACAATATTTCCTCAAGGCAACTGCTGGACATTTGCAGACAGTTACTGCTGGGAAGTAGCATTTGTCAGGGTTCACACTGCAATGATCTTATGGAGACCATGCCTGGAAACCACATATGTACAGCTGACGAGTGTAGTATGTCCATACATCCCTAATAGGAATGTAGGTGTGCTATTCCTGGCTGGGAGTCAAACAAAAATCGGTAGCTATAGGGTCCTTGTCAAAAATAAAACTGGAAATGCAATCTTTGTCTTGACATAAATCAAGCCATATCCTGCACTGGTTGGCACAGGTATGTACGACGACTATGTTCATCTCATCACTCATGCACTGTTCCATATATGAAACACTATATTTAAAAAAGTTTAGCAAGACTGTAAAGGTAGTTGGTGCCCCTGAATAACCACTGTCATCAGATGCTGAAGTGTGTCCAGCATATTGTAATTGTATCAGAAGCAAAGCATGCTCTCTTAATCAGAGTGTACCAAACACCATCAGACCCTGCATGGTGGTCGCAACATGTAACTTCCAAATATAAATTAGTGTGCATTGACTAAATTCAAATTAAATTTATTCTGCAGTAACTTCGTGTCAATATTTTATAGTTGCTTCCCTAGATTAAGTAAGCCATAGGTAACTATGGGAATTAAAATCTCACGTAAGATGAAAAGGGAAATTTACACAAAGGCCCCAAGTCAAGATAAGACATTACTTGAAATTCTACAAAAAATACTGCACTATTATAAGGAAAGTCATAAAAATGCCAAGAAGTATGTACATCCTCAGAGAAATTAGTAATGCAGATCATGAGTTTAAAACTATTTGGGGTAATGTCAAACAGGAGACAGGACAGCCAGTCGATGTACAAGATACAATAACAAACTAAATGATAATGCTGTGATTGATAATACCCAAGTTACAAGTACTTTTAACAATCACTTTGTAAATAGGATTGTAAGTTTCAGTTGAAGCAATAGAACATATTAAAAAGTCATCCCACAAAAATTTAAGCAAATAGAACAGCACCAACATTCTTCATTGAAATTAATAGGATTGTATAAAAATGCTGGGAAAGAAAAGCTCTTGTTGTGTAGATGGAATTTCAAACAGAATTCCGAAAACTTGTTCCGACATAACGACCAATGTCCTTCATGGTATATGTAACACATCATTGGCCAGGGAATTTTCCAGACAGATTAAAATATGCAATTGTTACACCTCCTTGTACAAGCCATAACAAGAAAGAGTTCAACAATTACTGCCAGATTTCCATACTGATCTCTTTTTACAAAATGTCTGAAAAAGTAATGTACTCAAGAGTAGTCTCACATTTAAATAAAAACAATTTACTTAGTGTATCACAGTTTGGTCTGTGCACAGGTTGCTCAACTGAGAATGCTATTCATACATTTTTTCAAAAAATAAATAATGTGATAATTAATGTCAACACTAGTCATGTACACATATCCTGTACACTGATTCACTCCACGTCATTTTGGTAAAAGAACTGTTCAAATGACTTACGGAGCATGTAACTAACTAGCACTACACGCTGTGACCTAGCGTTTCCCTTGTAAGAAAACAGCCAGGAAGGATATAAAGGAAATCATACTATGTACAGCTTGGAACCCTGTGGTTTCTGTGATCAGACTGCAAAAACAAAAACAAAATCTCTAACAAAAGCCAATGGCGGCATACTCTGGAGTACCCCTATGGTCACCAATTTTGGTTTTTCTGTTGGACACAGCAAACTTCCGCAGCAGCACTGGTGACCCTGCCTATAAGCAGAAGGCTGCACCTCAGTTCCTGGTAAGGGACTCAGGATACGCAACCATCATGCACCTGGATGCAACTTGGTCAAACATACACGAATTCCATATGTCATATTCATAAAACCGTCACTGTGTGAAGATCCAACAGTTGCTACTTTAAGATGTCCAATAGTTACCTCAATGAAATATAGAGCAATTACTTTTGAATGCATTACAGGAACAGCAGTGATCAATGTCTTATAAATAATTACTATTAAAAACAGTCCTGATCACGATTTATTTAACAAGGTGACCGGTTTCGACCACTACTGTGGTCATCTTCAGACCATTGAGTAGGAACCTCTTTCTGTTGGAGAATCACTCCAAGATGACCACAGTAGTGGTTGAAACCGGTCACCTTGTTAAATAAATCGTGATCAAGACTGTTTTTAATAGTAATTAAATATAGAGCAATTTACACAATGTGATACAGCAATAGTTTGAAATCTGAGAACTGCATATTCATAGTGATATCATAATTTAAAATTTACTACTAAAAATTGATACTGTATATTGTTTCCTGTTAAAATGTATTTAAGCTCTTGACTATGATTACAGAGAAAATACCTTTCTGTTCATAGGCCAAATATTCAAACTGTCATTATGCAATGAACTGTAAACACTGAGCAGCGAAAATTGAAAATTTTAATGAATACCTAATGGTTCGTATGACACACACACAAAACAGTGAGAAATACTTACTTTTCTAAGAATAAAAGTCAGTATCTACCTGTATTCATCATCATCATCATCATCTAAGACTGACTATGCCTTTCTGCGTTCAGTCTGGAGCATAGTCCCCCTTATAAAAATCCTCCATGATCCCCTATTCAGTGCTAACATTGGTGCCTCTTCTGATGTTAAGCCTATTACTTTAAAATCGTTCTTAACCGAATCCAGGTACCTTCTCCTTGGTCTATCCTCTACTGCTGAACCCATGAATCTCTTGGGAAACCTTGCTTCTCCCATGCATATAACATGACCCCACCATCTAAGCCTGTTCGCCCTGACTGCTACATCTATATAGTTCATTCCCAGTTTTTCTTTAATTTCCTCATTGTTGACACACTCCTGCCATTGTTCCCATCTACTAGTACCTGCAATCATCCTAGCTACTATCATATCCGTAGCCTAAACCTTATTGATAAGGTAACCTGAATCCACCCAGCTTTCGCTCCCATACAACAAAGTTGGTCGAAAGATTGAACGATGCACAGATAACTTAAGTCTTGGTACTCACTTCCTTCTTGCAGAAGAGAGTAGATCGTAGCTCTGCGCTCACTGCATTAGCTCTGCTACACCTCGCTTCCAGTTCTTTCACTATGTTGCCATCCTGTGAGAATATGCATCCTAAGTACTTGAAACCGTCCACCTGTTCTAACTCTGTTCCTCCTATTTGGCACTCAATCCGTTCATCTCTCTTTCCCACTGACATTACTGTATTTCAATTTTTATTTCTGATTCATATTTTGAAGCAAAATTTCCATCATCAGGGTTTCCAAGATTCACATGAGGCTTTCTGTCACGACGTGGTGAAACAATCACACCTGAGGTGTGTGACATTTTTAAATAAACATGGAAGCATTTGACTGCTAGTTACAGTAACCTTCAGCAGTACAAAATACCTTCATATTGCGAGAATCTATCTGCTCGTAGCCCACGGCCAAATTCCTCCATATTGTTTGGCTTTCATTGCACATATATTGTCAACTATGAAAGTCAACATCCTATTTGACAAAATACATTAACATAAAGTAGTTCTTCTCTATATAGATTCTCCATTTATATCTATAAACTGGAACAACTTTTAAACAAATATCTTTGCTCACATAGGATGTTTACTTTCAATGTTTTTGTACTTATAACTGTTTATGATACAACTTACAGGAATGTCGAACTTACAGGAATGTCGTCATAGACCACAAGTGAAGCATATTCTCAAAAAATGTAGTTTGTTTTTACTAGCAATCTTATTTTTTTTATACGACAACTTTACACATGTCAGGCATGACTGCTTCACCTGGTCATGACAGAAAGCCACATATGAATTTTGAAAACCATTTCAACATATGAAAACCTGCAAAACCAGAACACAGGAAGTCAACAAACTTACATTTATAAAAAATATATAACATCAGTTTTTCTTAAAGCAATTTTGGGGTGATGGGGAACATAAATCAGGATTGGTTGACAAACTGGGAATCCACTCCTCCTGGATGAATGCAATGTCTTAAACATCCCAGTTTATTACTCATTTCCTTCTTTGTTCCATTTATACATTGAAACAGAGGGAATCATGTACCTTAGTTTATGGTCTAACCTCCCTCATATATGTTCAAATAATATAACGAAAGCAGCAGATTTAGTCTGTATTTGGTGTTTACTGATTCTTTAAACTTAGCTACCATATCCTTTCTCCAGAAGAACATTGCTTCCATTGACTCAGTTCCTTTTAGACTACCTGGAATACTTCTCACATTAAGCAAATCAGTTAATTAAAACTGTGCAGCAAGCCTCTGGAATGAATTTTCACTCTGCAGTGTAGTGTGTGATAATTTTAAACTTCTGCCAGGAAGTTTCAGCAAGCCTCTGGTTTGCTTTGATCTCTCCCTTCAAGATTACTTTAGTGTTGCATAGGGCTCTGGAAGAGTGATGTGTATCCCTATGTATTCTTACCAATGAATAATAGTCGTAAACAAAGAACTATAATACACATAATTATATACAAGAGCAGAGCTATCGTGCAGATTTACAGTTCTGTATGCATGTGGTGAACAGTTCCAAGAGATTAAGCATGTCTTCAAAATGGTATGGCGATTGCAGTAACTTTGTGAGAGGAAGTACCTGTGTGAGGATGAATATAAGACCCCCTCGCTTTGTCAGCCTACATTTGAAAAGAGTGACATTCTTGGAATAAAGCCAAGAAATACTGACAACAGATGTAATCAGATTCAAACAAATGACATCTGAATCCTTACTCATGTGTATAAACTTGCAAGTACTAGTTCCGAGTTGTATATTCTAATTGTACGTTTGATGCTTTCTGAAAGTTGATAGTGACGAGGACAACAATGTTGATGACTATGGGTTTAAAGGGACTAAACTTCTTGGTTATTAGTCCTCAATTAACTAGAAAATGATGTAAAAAGATATGAAATGAGGAAATGAGAATTGTCAGCTCCAGGTTCTGTGATAATGTCACTGTGTTTGAAAATGTATATGACAGTAGTTTTGGCCTGAGAGTTAAAAATGAGATAAAATCTTAACAGATGAAACTGCAGCTGGCCACTGAAGAATACAACACAACTGGTCGTCATAGTCAGTACAGTTAAAATGAGTTGAGAAAATGTAGACTGTATGAACTACAGAGCTGATTAGCTTAAACAATTAGGTAAATAAAATACATATATACAAATTTAAAAATCCATGAGAACACAAGAGATAGAAAGTAGCCCAAGGCCACCCTCAGGAAGCATAGACCTTTGGTAGCCATTAACACATCATCTGCAAGTCACAGAGGTAGGGAGGTAGAAAGATAGATAGATAGATTGTTTGTCTCAGATCGGCCCACAGGGCTCACACCATGAGAAAATGGGTGGTTGTAAGATGACTGCCAGAGCTGCATTGAGGAGAGACCTCTTGATGCAAATCAGGTGTGGCTAATACACAGTCAACACAGTACAATAGCATCTTTCGGAGAAGCCTGGAGAGAAGTATGCCACACCTTGGTGGTCACCTCCATTGCTTTCAGCTCCTTGAGGGTCTAGGTAGTCTGCCATTCCATTAATATATCAGTGAGTTAATTTCCTGGAATATCCATGCGGCTTCATGTCCAGATGTTATCTGCTACTATCATTTTGGAGCTGAGGAGGTCAACTAATAGTCCTTGGCTGTTAGTGACCAAAAGATTTTGGGTTAGCACTGAAATATGCCTTGTATGTGGCTTATGGAGTTGCTACAAACCAGGAAGTTCTTTGTGGCGAGAATTTTAATGTACTGCAGAGCCTATGATACAGCAACCAACTCAGCAATGTATACACTGCATGCACTCGGCTGGGAGTAATTCTGGTGTCCCTTTGTGTACACACAAGCAAAACCAACCCCGTCATTTACTTTCGATCCATGTGTGTGGATGTGTGTCAACTTTGGAAGTCGTGGAGAGTTGAATGTAACATGTATCTGAGAATAGCTGCTTCAGCATTTTTCTTACAGCCACAAAAGAGAGCAATCCTAATCATAGGACTCGTAAATACCACGGGGCGTGCTGAGAGGAAACTCTATAAACAAAGCCAAGAGGGGGCACACTGAGCTTCCAATTGTATCCCAGATGGTCTACCAACTTGCGGACAATTCGCAAACAGTTGCAACTGACAGGTGTGAAACAGTCAAGTAACACATATGTGTAGGCATCTGACAGGTGATGACCATGTAGTTCACTAAAGAGTTGCTCGTGTCTGACCCTCAGTGGTGAGATACCAGCTCCCACTATGAGACTGTCTACAGGGCTCGTATCGAAGGCTCCAGTTGCCAACCAACACCATTGTGGTGGACTGGATCTAACAAGCTCAGCACCGGCAGTGCTGCCAACCCTTAGAAAAAGCATACAAAGTTTAGTCAGGACAAAATCAAAGTTTTGTAAAATAGGAGAACTCTGCAGTCTGCACTTCACAAAGTGCTGCTGAGAAATCTGAGGATATTAAGCTTCCACATTCAATTTGCTTTGGGCTGGCGTACATGTGGTAACCATGTTAACCTACTGTCAAATAAAAGGACTAAAATCCTGAAAGTTTTGATGACTTCAAGCACCTATGTAGCAAGGTAAAGTTCCAGGTGCATAAACACAGTCCTGAGTCAGCGTATAATGTGAGTTTTCGCAGGAGAAAATTAATATCCACGATTCTTGCCCCCATTACGTAGTTTCTGTATGGTCCCCTGAAGTTGGCATTATGCAGTGTGCAATGATGGAGAGTTGTAATAAGGCAAAGCTAGTCCAAATACAATGATGATGAGACCATATGTCCCACTGTAGTCATGATATCTTTGATTGTAATGGCAAAGAAGGTTAGGTTGGTTTGTTTGGGGGAAGAGACCAAACTGTGCGATCATCAGTCTCATCGGATTAGGGAAGGAAGTCGGTCGTGCCCTTTCAAAGGAACCACCCCGGCATTTGCCTGAGGCGATTTAGGGAAATCGCGGAAAACCTAAATCAGGATGGCCGGACGCGGGATTGAACCGTCGCCCTCCCGAATGCGAGTCCAGTGCGCTAACCATTGCGCCACCTTGCTCGGTGCAAAGAAGGTTACAATCAGAATCCTGGTTTTCTATACATATTGGTCGCTGATGGTAAAACCTATTTGGACCTGGAACCACTGGGGGGATAGTAACTTCTGGATAAAAATGGATAAACAACCCCAGAGCCCAAATTTGTGCAGTGTAGACAGGATGTGATGGTGCCAGGTGTTATCGTACTACTCCTTTAGATCAAATAAAGCAACAATCAAGTGTTGGCAATGGGTGAAAGCACTGCGCACTGCAGATTCCAGATGAAACAGTTTATCCCGGTTTCAGGATAGGAATAATAATAATCTCCCACCATTGAGGAGGAGGAAGGGGAGGGGGGGGGGGGGGGGGGGATGGAGACAACATAAATGCTCCTTCCTGTCAAATGTGACTGAAAATGCTGAGAATGTGTTTTATGCCTTTGTTGCTAAGGTGTTTAAGCATTTGATTATGGATTTTAGTGGGTCCACGGGCCGTGTCCTGACACAAACACTGTTAAGGCACTGCAAAACTCCAATTCACTAAGTGCTAAATGGAACACTGTATGATTCAAAGCCTCATGCATGGAAGGATAAGGAGTTTTGCCCTGACAGATGTTTCCAGGTCAAGAAATCGGAATGGTTGTAGTTACTGCACGCATACACTTTGGCAATGTGTGTGTGTGAAACATTCAGCAGTGACCATGGGATTAATACAATGTCACCACTGTGGGAGATACCAGGAACTAGTGTGGACAGTGGGTGACCACAAATGCAGCTTAGTGTAGTCCATAATTGAGACAATGGAATGTTGGCACAAACATACGATATATACTGTTGTTGTCAACACTCCTGATTTTCCTTCTTTACGAAAAATCATGCCTTCACTTGAACTCTATTGAATGCCATTAAATGTTCTGTAGAGGGGTGGTGCTTGTGTCAGAATTCTCTCATAGTTGCAGTTATTTCTTCAGACCATCCTGGCACCATTGCAATAGCCTGAATTATAGGGTATCACTGCTTCTGTGTCATGTATAATTGTGTTAATAACACATTGCACCACTCCTTCAATATCCTTCTCTTGACTTGTTTCAATAGTTGCTTTGGAAATGAAAGCTGCCAGCCAGCTTTTGAAGTGACTAACTTGATACATGTTCCATTGGGGTGTTGAGTAAGAGAGAGTGGCTGATGTCACAGGATGGACAATTGGAATCAGACAGCCACACTGGCACATCTACCAATATGGAGAGGTTTGATCTGTTTCAATGTGGATCACTCTTGCTGATGACACTCACTTCTATCAGAGGCTTATGTGGGTACATGATGCAAACCCCCCTTCCAATGTATTGACTACTGCGTGGGATTTTGGGTGTGAACGTAAATCCACTATAAATGTAGGTACAGAAGATCACAGCACATGATGTATAGATCAAGCCCTTTCCCAAATGGCCATTTCTGAGAAATTTGGAAGAGTGGATGTCAAACCTTAAAAAGGGCCATAAATAATTAAGCCAAAAAAGTTGAGGAAAATTAAATGAGCTAAAACTGATGGGTATCCAAATAACAGCTCAGCCATTAATGTAAAAGCTTCACTAGGCATAAGACTCCTTTTAGTCGTCTCTTATAACAGGCAAGGAATAACTGCAGGTCTATTCTGATCCTCATCATTACCGGATGGCTCCGGAAGTTATTGTACACGATTATCCGTGAAAGATCAAACAATTATTCAAGAAAAGCACACATATTACAGTTCCTTCTAGTAAGAAAAGACCAGTGAGGAGATGAAGTCTAGTACTGTCAAGTCCAAGGAAAGGGTCAATAAATTAAGAAGGAAAGCAGAAGAATATTAAATAATACACTGAATCAAGTATGCCTATGTCCAGTTTAATGGATACACTGCACCACTTGGTAAAGACTGGGGAACACTTCAGCTGCATTCAGCAGCATGGCACGTGGTATGCACCATTTCTCCCAGAATATTTCCAATAAAGCCAAGTTCTCTTTCAATAGGCCTACAGAAATTGAAAGTGCTTTGAGTGCTGCTTCAGTTTCTGGAGGACAAAGGTCTAGAGGTGAAAGATATAGTATAGGAATTTGAAACCAGAAACTACTAACATCTACCACCTCCCCCCCCCCCCCTTTTATTCTCTACTGTACAGTGTACCACTCAACCCTCCCTGATTTCAAGGACCCAGGAGAGAAAAACCATAGTAGATACGACAGTGAAAAATGCACCACATTGTAGAGCATCTCAAAGAATTTATATTCCCTCACCAGAAGTACCAAGTATCATCGCCAGAGTGCAGCTTGGTCACATGAAGTGAAAATAGCGACTTCGCAGCAGTGCACGCAAGCAGAGTAGTGTAGTTTGCAGAAACAAAATCACCAATTACTGTGCAAAGAAATTATCGTCGTGTGTATGAATGTGGTCCACCTGATGTGAAAACAATTAAGGAATGGTATAGGAAGTTTATGGCAACAGGAAGTGTTCTGAAACATTCTGGTTGTGCATGTTATGGAATTTCAGAAGAGACTGTGAAGGACATCACACAAAAGTTTCTCAGAAGCCCACGTAATCACACATACGAAGACGCTGGTGAACTACACAATGCAATGTTGATCGAGGTACATCAAGTTGCCTAGATGCTTGAGGAATTGACTTATGTGGGCTTCTGAGAAGCGTTTGTCTGATGTCATTCACTGCCTCTTCTGAAACTCCGTAACATGCACTCCCAGAATGTTTCAGATCACTTCCTGTTGCCATCAATCCTTTATTGTTTTCACAAACTTCCTATACCAATCCTTAATTGTTTTCACAACAGGTGGATCACATTCATACACACGACAATAATTTCTTTGCACAGTAATTGGTGATTTTGTTTCTGCAAACCACACTACTGCTTGCGCGCACTGCTGTGGGGTCGCCATTTTTACTTCATATGACCATGCTGCACTCTGGTGACAATACTTGGCACTTCTGATGCAGAAATAAAAATTCTTTGAGATGCTCTACAATCTGGTGCATTTTTCATTGTCGTATCTACTGTGTTTTTTTTTCCCCCTGGGCCTTTGAAATCACGGAGGTTTGAGTGGGACACCCTGTATTACTGTATGTGTAGCCTGAAAGACTCAAAGAGAACTTGTTAAAGGAGTAAAGGTAGTCGTCACATAGTTGGTATGCATGCAAACAAGAATGAGGACACTGCTACTTTCTGAACAAATCGTTTTTCAGAGTGATTAGAAAACACGACACACACACACACACACACACACACATCGGGGTGCAAGTCTATGGGGTGTGTGTGTGTGTGTGTGTGTGTGTGTGTGTGTGTGTGTGTGTGTGAGAGAGAGAGAGAGAGAGAGAGAGAGAGAGAGAGAGAGAGAGAGAGAGAGAGAGTGGGGGGGGGGGGGGCGGAATAGGGTTGGCCAGTGTGAATTTCAGATTTTTTTTTTAATTGTCAAATGTATGGTATATGTGTGTGTATTTTTATAGTTGTTGCATGTACTGAAATTGTTTGTGATGGAAGTTTTTATGGATTTTGGGGTTGTCCTTTTTAGTGTTTGGTAATTGTGTTGGCTATGGGTTTAACATCATTGGTTAGGTTACACTACATTTTGGTATTAGTTATGTGAGCGAGTTTTGGTTTGTTGTACTGTGAATAACAGGTAGGGTAAGTGAAGGTTTGGATAATAGATTTGACAATTTTAGTGTGTTGGTGT
Source organism: Schistocerca americana (assembly GCF_021461395.2). Classification (NCBI taxonomy): domain Eukaryota; kingdom Metazoa; phylum Arthropoda; class Insecta; order Orthoptera; family Acrididae; genus Schistocerca; species Schistocerca americana. The sequence goes on from NC_060120.1 coordinate 570,261,205, forward strand.
TAGGTACCACAGGTTTTGTTTCAGCTATCAAGTGAGTCAAATGAAATTTTTGTTATTGGATCTTGGAGTTGTGTGTGGGTTTCTTGGTACCGAGGGCTTCACTTTAGCTACAGAGGTCAAGTGATCATGGACCTTGCCGTCGGTTGGGAGGCTTGCGTGTCTCGGTGATGCAGATAGCCACACCGTAGGTGCAATCACAATGGAGGGGTATGTGTTTAGAGGCCAGTCAAACCCGTGGTTCCTGAAGAGGGGCAGCAGCCTTTTCAGTAGCTCCAGGAGCAACAGCTGATCTGGACTTGTAACATCAACTGTGCTAGTACTGGGAATTCTGAAAGCAAGGTGAAACTACAGCCATAATTTTTCCCGAGGGCATGCTGCTCCGCAGTGAGGTCAATGATGATTGCATTCTCATGGGTAAAATATTCTGGAGTTAAAATAGTCCCCTATTCAGATCTCTAGGTGAGGACTACTCAGGAAAATGTCATTACAAGGAGAAGTAAAACTGGCGTTCTACAGATCAGAACATGAAATGTAAGATTTCTTAATTGGGCAGGTAGGTTAGAAAATTTAAAAAGGAAAATGGATAAGTTAAAGTCCGCTATATTGGGAGTTAGTAAACTTCAGTGGCAGGAGGAACAGAACTTCTGGTCAGGTGAATACAGCTCATACATACAAAATCAAATGGGGGTAACACAGGTGTAGGTTTAATTACAAATAAAAAAAAAATAGGAACATGTATAAGCTACTATGAACAGCATAGTGAACACATTACTGTAGCCCATCACAGTAGCACAAGCTTATATGCCAACTAGCTATGCAGATGATTAAGAGATTTAAGAAATCTATGATGAGATAAAAGAAACTATTCTGACAGTTAAGGGAGATAAAAATTTAGTAGTCATGGGGGACCGGAATTTGATAGCAGGAAACGAAAGAGAAGGAAAAATAGGAGGTAAATATGGACTTGGGCAAAGGAATGAAAGAGGAAGCAGCCTGGTGGAATTCTGCACAGAGCACAATTTAATAATAGGTAACACTTGGATTGGATGGTTTTGGGAAAGGAGACCAGACAGCGAGATCATCGGTCTCATCGGATTAGGGAAGGACGGGGAAGGAAGTCGGCCGTGCCCTTTGAAAGGAACCATCCCGGCATTTGCCTGGAGCGATTTAGGGAAATCACGGAAAACCTAAATCAGGATGGTCGGACGCGGGATTGAACCGTCGTCCTCCCGAATGCGAGGAATATTATGGAAATGGAAGACAACATAGATGAAGATGAGATGGGAGTTATGGTACTGTGTGAAGAATTTGACAGAGCACTGAAAGACCTAAGTCGACACGTCCCAGGAGTAGACAACATTCCATTAGAACTACTGATAGCTAAGTCGACACATGTCCCAGGAGTAGACAACATTCCATTAAAACTACTGATAGCTTTGGGAGGGCCAGCCATGACAAAACTCTTCCACCTGGTGAACAAGATGTATGAGACAGATGAAATGTGCCAGACTTCAACAAGAATACAATGATCCCAATTCCAAATAAAGGAGGTGCTGGTACGTGTGACAATTACCAAACTATCAGTTCAATAAATCACGGCTAAAATACTGACATGAATTCTTTACAGACAACTGGAAAAACTGGTAGAAGCTGATCTCGAGGAAGATTTCGGAGAAATGTAGGAAGACGAGAGGCTATACTGACCCTAAGACTTCTCATAGAAGATAGCTTCAGAAAAAAGTTAATCCTACATTTACAGCATTTGTAGACATAGAGGAAGCCTTTGACGATTTTGACTGGAATACTCTCTTCCAAATTCTAAAGGTGGCAGGGGTAAAATGCAGGGAGCAAAATGCTATTTACAACTTGTAAAGAAACTAGATTGAAGTTAGAGTCACGGGGCATGAAAGGGTAGCGCTGATTGAGAAAGGAGTGGGACAGGATTGTAGCCTATACCCAATGTTATTGAATCTGTATATAGAGCTAGATAAAATTAGAATGGGAATTAAAGTCCAGGGAGAAGAAACAAAAACCTTGAATTTTGCCAATGAGATTGTAATTCTGTCAGAGACTGCAGAGGACTTGGAAGAGCAGATGAACTCAATTGACAGTGTCTTGAAAGGAGGATATAAGATAAACATCAACAAAAGCAAAATAAAGATAATGGAATGTAGTTGAATTAAACCAGGTGATGCTGAGGGAATTAGATTAAGAAGCGAGACACAAAGTAGCAGATGATTTTTGTTATTTGGGCAGCAAAGTAATTGATGATGGTCGAAATAGAGAAGATATAACATGTAGACTGGAAAAAGCAAGAAAAGCATTTCTGAAGAAGAGAAATTAGTTAACTTCGAATATAGATTTAAGTGTCAGGATGTCTTTTGTGAAAGTATTTGTACGAAGTGTAGCCAGGTATGAAAGTGAAACATGAATGATAAACAGTTTAGACAAGATGAGAATAGAAGCTTTTGAAGTGTGGTGCTACAGAAGAATGGTAAAAATTAGATGGGTAGATCACGAACTAATGAAGAGGCACTGAATAAAATTGGGGAGAAAAGAAATTTGTGGCACAACCTGACTAGAAGAGAATGGTTGGCAGGACACATTCTGGGACATCAAGGGGTCACCAATTTAGTATTGGAGGGGAGGGAAAAGAGAGAGAGAGAGAGAGAGAGAGAGAGAGAGAGAGAGAGAGAGAGAGAGAGAGAGAGAGAGAGAGAGAGAGTACAACAGTTATCCATCCATAATTTACAGGATGCTTATGCAGTAAAAGTGAGTATCTTACCATGGAGAAAAAGAATGTGAGCAAACAAATGATTTCCACTTCCCCCACTAACAGGTGAGAACAAGAAATACAAATTAAGCTGCTTAGTGTTTGAAGGAATCCAAGAAGATTAGCTTTAGCCAACACACATCCATGTGTGATATTGTTACTACTCCCTACTCTCATGATTGTCAAAACAAAAGCATTCTCACATGCTAATTCCATACCTCTATATCATGAAGTACATATTTGCCATGATATTGGCAAAGAGCATTATGACAATAGCTATTTCACTCAAAGCTACAGAACTAGTAGGAGCTTCACGGAAATGTTCACTTCTAGCAACAGGCATTGGCTAATAAGTATTTATGACTAGTCAACTGAAACCTGAACAGTTATTTAACATTTGTATGAGAACATGCGGAAATTAAATTTATAGTTACCGGTATTCACAATGCATGCAGAAGACAGTAAATCTGACATTGAATTTATATGTTTTGTGTACCCACAAAATAGGAATAATTGGAATAACGTTCGAAAAATTGTCATTAATGAAAAGAAGGGGGAAGGAAGGGACATCAGCGTTTAATGCCCCGTCGACAAATCGGTGATTTGGAAACGGATCACAAGATCGGAGTACGAAGGGATGGGGAAGGAAATACGCAGTGTCCTTTTCAAAGTAAGCATCACGGAATTTGCTTAGAGCACTTGAGAGAAACCAAGGGAAACTTTCATCTGGATGAATATGTCACTTACAGAGTACTACATTATGTTCCTAAATCAAGCTACCAGCATCAGCTTTGATTTGATTAATGTGGAGCCTCTGGTAATTGGTAAAATAAGTACAAAGAGCAGATAACAGTCAAAGGTCTGCTCAACTGAATCGCTCCCTCGAAACATATTTACCGATTTAAGTAAATGTTCTTCTGCGCGCCAAATATTGCCATCCAAACATAACGTTGATGCTTTCTTCAATCCATCATAAATTGATCTTTTGTTATTAGTCCCCGAAATATGGTAAAAATCACGTGTTACTTCACATGTTTTACTTGTACAACGTTATAACACATTTCCCACGTTCTCACATGTACACTTCCCGACTTCTTGTTGCCACACAAGGCACAACAAAACACCCACACCACGTTCTTGGAATTCCAAATAGTATCAAAAGCAAGATGTTCTGCGTTTGAGGTAATCGATGTAGGCTTTGCATTGTTTCCACAGCCAACGAAAACTTGCACATGTCGGCTGGCAGTTACTAGTCTAAGTTTTTTTTTAAATTTATCCATCAGCAATCCTTGATGGAAGCCTTCGGTTATGAAGACAATGGTTTTGTTTGTTATATAATAACTTTTGATTCTCATTCTCAAGCGAAAATGAACGCAAAGTTGAAGGTTTATCAGGGAAAAAGTTTTGATGTAGACGTTGGTGGGAGGAACCATAGGCTATTCTATTTTGTTACATAGAAAAAGACACTATGGATAAGGTAAACAGGCTCCATGAATTGCCTTCTAAATTCTGTTTAATGTGTTTGTATATACATATACATATACATGTATATACATATACATGTATGTCCATGTTTTGGAATTTTGGGGCGACTTTTTTCCTGTTGTTACATTTATCAACAGTTTACCATACAAACTTTTGAACGAAGACTGTTTCTGTATAACTGTACAATTTTTTTTTAGAAAATTAAGTACAGAAATAGTTATATTTACAACACTGGTGGCCTCTCAGAACCCGGACTAAGAACAAAAACGCAACGGAATTGTTAAAAACTTTACCCTCAGATGTACCTACATTGAACTCTAAATAGCATCAACATTTTCACATAAAACTTTGTATGACAACTCGAATTGTCTATCTGACTTATATGTAGGGGAAGAAGTACAATTCAAAATTAAGTATACTCATTCGAAAGTTGTTTTTGGACGTCACTTCGTTCACTTGCTGATAACTCTTTTTATTTGCGTACTTGAGGCCCCTAAATGATTTCTGTGAGGTATCTGTTTTCGTATTCAGTATTCTTAGACCGTTTTTTCTTCTACATCTACACCTACAACCATCTTCTGCAAACCACTCTGAAGTGCATGGAACAGGGTATTTCCCATTGTACAGTTATTAGGACATCTCACCGTCTCATTCAAGTATGGAGCTTGGGAATAATAACATTACATGCTTCCTTGTGTGCTGTAATTACACAAATCCTGTCTTTATGATTTGTGTGGGAATTATACATGGTAGATGGGGGGGGGGGGGAGGGGTCATCATTTAAAACTGGTCCCTGATCTTTGTAAGTAAGCTTCCTCAGGACAGAAAGCATCTGTCTTAAGGTATCTGCCTGGTCAGATTTTTAAGCATTTTTGACACTCTCCCAATGGTGCAACATATCTGTGACCGTGCTTGCTGCACTTCTCTGTATACATTCAATTTCCCCTGTTAGTCCTATCTGAGAAATAATCTAGGACAGGCTGCATGAGTAATTTTTAACCAATCTCCTCCATAGACAGATAAAATTTGACTAGTACTATACCAATATACCCAAGTCTAGCACCTGCTTTGCCTGTCACTAGCTCTATATGATCATTGTATTCCATGTCTCAACGAACTATTACACCCCAGTATCTGTCTGAGTCGAGTGATTCCAGTAATGACTTGTTGATACTGTAGTGACAGTATACTAAGTTTTTTCGTTTTGTGAAATGCAAAATTTGATATTTCTGAACATTTAAAGCAAGTTGTCAATCTTTGCACCACTTTGAAATCATATCAAGATCTGCCTGAATATTTGTGTAGCTTGTTTTGGACAGTACTTAACTATGACATCTGGAGAAAGGTTGCAGTTACTATTAATATTGTCTACAAGGTCATTAATATACAACACGAACAGCAAGGGTCCCAACACACTTCCCTGGGGAACATTTAGTGTTACTTCTATGTCTGTCGATGACCTCAGTGCAGGCTTGATACCCAATATGTCTGCACTTTTGTTAATAAGTGTAGGTGTGGAACAGAATGAAATGCTCAGTCCGCATTGTGTGGGGATGTAAGTAAGACAGGATGTGATTGTGTAAGATTTTGGAGGATATTCTTTGTGATGCCACTTGAACCCATTCTCCCCTCAATACTGCATCTACTTTTGTATGAGGAGACTGACCACATACAAAAGGAGATCCCTTTATGGATGTGGGGAACAAGTACTTCTTCTTGGGACATGTGATTCACGTGAAAATGTGCATAGAATGGAACAAGGAAGATGGAACGAAAGTACTCCCAACTCAAGGTATGTAGCGATCTGTGGCGAGAGCTGCCTGAGACATTTGAAGATATGTCGTGAACGGAACTTCAGGGATACTGGGCGGCCCCCTGAGTAATTAGCGTAACACAAGCGGGAGGGCTCCACTGGTGTGGACTGATATAGCACTAGTTCTTGTGGAAACAAAAGAAATAACATGGAAACTAATCTAAAAACTGGGGGTTCCTGTGATACAAACAAAACAATACTGTAATTGGCTGTTGAACTGTAGAAGCTGTTTTCGCAGCTGGATTGGAGGATAGACCAATCCAAGAAGTGGAAACCATTGCTGAGAAGATGGTCAAGATCACAATCATAGCCTTGTCTGGGGAACTGAGGAGGAAACTTCTAAGAAAAGAGAAAAGGAAGGCAAATAATGGCTTCCTTGAACAAATGTAGAAACTGAAGGAGATGGTTACTTAGTTAGTTTGTTAGTTATAGTCCATTTAAAATTACTTGATAGTTGACGTCTGTCACAGTCACAGCATTGCCACATTGGCTGCTGGCTGCAGCTCTCTTACAGACGACACACGGCGCATCACTTCACAAGTGCTTATAACAGGCCTGCACGCATTCAGTATTTATTGACAATACTAATTTTTCATACCTTTAAAATATTAAAGCGACCCTCAGACCATCAATAGTATTGTCGGTATCGGCAGTAGGCATCGCAATTCTACACGTTGTATATGCCTGACATTATTACATTCTAGGGGCGAGCTATATTTACCTGAAAACAGAAGTAACACAAGTTAAACCACCACGATCTCTTTAGTAGAGCGTTTATTCAGATTATCAGTTTTGGCAAACCATATTGCCATAGTCTGATTGAATGCTCTGTTAAAGCGATGGTGGTATTTTGAAATTTGTTACTTCAATTTTTCTCATTTTACAAGGTTAATATGTCGGAACACCCAAAAGAAAGCGTGTGCAGCAATTATTTTAGTTATACCCGGTAAACAAGAGAAAACAACGAAAATGGGACAATAGTCTGAGAAGGGTTGAAAAAGAAGCTACTTATCGTATATTAATTTACTGAATAAAATCTTAAGCCCAGAAACAAAAGATGTCAAACCATTTTCGTATGAGTCCTTCATCTTATGACAAATTATTAATGTTGATACGACGTAAAACAGAAAAGCAAAATTCGTCATTGGGAGAGGCAATTGCAGTCGGCGAGATTACATGTAACTGAGATATCTGGCAACAGGAAGGTCATTCGATTGTTTGAAATTTAGTGTTGTAATATCATCAAACACAATTAGCAAAAATGTTATTTTAACCTGTGAAGTAATTACATCTGTACTGCAATTATATATTCAAGTAATTAATGTAAATAATGTGATGAGACTGATATGCATTTTGTAGCCAATGCATATACAGCACATGGTGAGGCTTACCATGTTTCCAAATTAAAGAAGAAAACAATGGCATAGAGAGTCCTCGATTGATCATTGTAAAGTGATAAATATGGTTACTGCATAATCCTTTTAAGAGTGTTTCCTGTTAAATGACTACTACAAACATTGAATCTGAGAGATGTTATGCTCAAAGACGAACTGATAACATAAATAGTACACATTATAGCACTGTGTGGCTGGTTCATGAAGCTCTGCCAGCACTTGAACGGCGGATAATCTCAAACTGTCAATGCTCGACCCACACGCTCAGTACGCAATGAGACCGTTTTTGGGACCATCAATAATGCTCGTCAATATTTCTGGTATTGACAATACATCAATACGCGCCCTCAGGCCGTCAATATAATGACGGGTTTATAATATTATTGAATATATAAGGCCACCTTTTCTTAAGAGTAATGTGAAGCGTTGTTGGCAGCGGCCGTTCTGGGGAGTGACGGGAAACCGAGATACTCTGTCGACAGCTGATTTTAAATGATTGAATGCTAATATAACCACAACTTCGTGATATGCAATGTATCCGAGGAGACAGCGGTCAGCAACTTGTGGCAGAACTATTCATCACGCTTGCTATGTTCACAGCTATTAAAGCTAACCTCTGTGAGCAAACTCAGGAGAAATATCAGTGCCAAAAGCCAATTGTAATTTCTCGCTTTCATAGGTTACTTGGAATTATCCTCACGCTGGCTTCAGGAGCTGACACGTTACACGTTATATGCCACATCGGGATGGCACATAGAAATATTGTACACTGTTTAAAAATAAGGAAACTTTTTTGTGTACATTCCTCCACTGATTTCTAGCTCCTGGCAGCTGTGCTGTTCAAAAGTGGGTGGATACCACTCATGTCAGAGTCACACTGGAACTTTCCGAAGTGGATGAGCAGCAGGAAAAAATAATAAGTTCCGCAACACTGTCTTCTAGAAGATCTTCATTATTCCACACTTCGTCAATTACTCGATTCGTAAGCATCACAACAGCACTCCAGTCCATTTCGCTGACATTTTCCAGTCCCTTAACAGTCAGTTTCTCAACTTCACCCACAAAAATTTTTATTTTTATTTTCGCGAGCAAAATATACTTTCACTTGCTCCCAAATAAATTCAATAGCGTTAAAGCGTCTGTGATAAAGTGGTGATCTTATGACTCTATGTCCATATTTGTAAGCTACGATAACATAGGTTGGCAACTATGGCTAATGAAGCGACCTGAGTTGTAATAATTCTATTTTTTTTCTTCACTGAATCATCCGCAGTTAACTCTGGGTTGTCGCGACCAGTGAATGTTGTCTTCCTTTCGAAAGCGCAGGGTTAGTGTCTTACGGTATCCTTTAAAACTGAAGATATGAAGCACTGTCGATAATAACTACTGACGGATTTTCCAAACTTGGTAACAACGTATTTTCAAACCAATTTAAAAATGTTTCATGATTCATTTCCTCATGGTAATCTGATGTCTTCCAGGATCTGAAAAGCAGTTGACAGTCGGGAATAAAGCCGTGGTAGGTACCAGCATGCAAAAGAATAATTCTAGCACCTTTTCCAGTGGGGAGTGCCATATCTTTCCTTTGTTGTCTCTCCAACCTTTCATAACAATATGACCTGCGTTCGCTAAGTTTCATCGATCCAAACAATGTCCTCGAAATTAGTATCTTTCATTTCACGCAAAAATCTGCATCGCTACGCGGCTGTGTCTTCTCGTTCCGTCGACATTTTTAAGGCCTGAAATATTTATGTATTTAAAGCCGAGACTCTGCAGCGCTAGTCGCAGTGGTGATCTGCTGCCTTCAGAAAGTGCGGCATCACGCAGTGTTGTACGAAGCTTATCTAATGTAGGTTAGTGATAATAACTGTATATGTGACGCCAGATCGCGTCTTGTGCGAAAGCATGCAGATTTGTTAGGCGTTTCTGCATGCTTCTTTTCCTGACCGGCGTATGAACACAAGAGGGTCCTGCTTCGCTTCTTTCATCCTCGTATTTCTTACTGATACGAAGTTCGATCGGTTCACTGACCTCAACCGCGGCTGCTGTTCGCACGACTACTTTGGAAACCGGTAAGAGAGGGCCCCCATTTTCTGCCTCTCTCTCAAAGTATTCCACCACATTGCACACGAGTTGTTGCGATTGTCCTTTAAACGTAATTCCTTGCTTTTCTGATGTGTTGGCATCCCAGATCCAGGTTGGCCCCTTTGTTTCGGATTTCATCAGACATGATAAACCACACGAAAAATACATGCACAACGATGGTAACGGAACATGCATGCTTGATACACAGCACTAACCAAACAATGAAAGTCAGCTGAGCATTTGTTGTGGCAGTTTGGCAATGGTGAATGGTATAGGGGTGATGCTGAGCGCTTCCATTGGAGGAAATCAACTCCAGCCAATGATGGGTCAACTATTAAGTAATTTAAAATGGACTATAGTTAGCTGGTTACATGTTCCATATAACATCTGACTGAGTTTTTTTAAAATCATGTATATGGGTCAATTTGTAGGATATCTAGTCTAAGAAAAATAATTTAAAGTTAAATATGAAACATGCTTTGCTACCTGTCAGACATTTTATGTTATTGGGAAAATGATCAAAAATTTTTGTTGCTGAATATTTAACTCCTTTCTGAGCGAGTGACAGCTTTATTACTGGCTAGGAAAGTCCATTTTTCCATCTAGTATTGTAGGTATGGACACAGCTGTTCTTCTGAAACTGTGATGGATTATTTATGACGAATTTAATTAGCAAATATATGCATTGAGATGATGCAGTTACAATACCTAGCTCCTCGAAGAGACACCTACGTGATTTCTGTGGGTGAACACTACATATTATTTTTACTGTTTTTTATTTTGTGCAAGCAGAACTTTCCTTCTAAGTGATGAATTACTCCAGAAAAGTATTCTATAACACGTTATTGAGTGGAAATATGCAAAATATGTCAGGAGGTTGACTCGTTTGTTTCCAAGATCAGCAATTAAATGAGCATCAGAAGTATCTGAACTTAATTGTATGAGGACTTCAGTAACATGCTTCTTTTTGGAGCATCCTACCCTGTTTGCTGACTCCTGCTCATGTGCTACATCAATTGTTGGTAGCACTCTGCTCGTTGACAGAAATGAATATAGAGTGTTTTTTCAAAATTTAGGGAGAGTCCATTTTCTGAGAACCATTCTATAATTCCTTGGAAAATATCATTTGTCGTCTCTTCTGTTGCTTTCTCTCTAAAGGCATTTGTGTCAACACTAGTATCATCTGCAAAAAGTACCAAACCTGATTTTCGAATGTGAAGTAGAAGGTCATCCAAATATACGCTGTCCACTCACAATAATGCGACCCCCGTCAAAAGTCTGAATAACTAACTTTTGCAGTGCAGATCACTGTGAAACATGCAGGAAGAGATCAATGAAATGCTAGAAGGCACCAACAGGGTTGTGGAGCCATGACAACTTCAGTGCCATGGTCAGCTGTGCTACGTTTCTCGGTTGAGGCTCCCTGACGCGAACAGCCCAGTTGAGGTGGTCCTACAGATTCTTGATTATGTTTAAATCTGGGGAGTTTGGTGGCCAGGGGGTTAGGGTAAACTCATCCTGATGCTCTTCCAACCATGGACATACACTGCGAGCTGTGTGACACATTGCATTGTCCTGCTGCTAGATGCCATCATGCCAAGGAAAAACAAACTGCATGTAGGGCTGGACATGGTCGCCAAGGATAGATTCACACTTGCATTTATCCGCTGTGTGTCCTAGAACGACCCAGGGAGTGCCTTCTGGCCTGGACGATTGTTGCAGGATGTTTGCTTTCAGATGTTTCACACTGTACACGACAATGGCCATCTGTTCAACGGCTTGATTCATCTGAAAAGGCTACCTGCACTACTGAGTGGACGACCAGTTGCGCTACCGGCATGAAAATTCAAGCCTATATCGTCAATGAATAGCAGACTGCATAGGTGTGCGAACTAGGTGTCTGCTGCAATCGGTGTGACACTTGTTGGTAGCCCATTGGTTCATCTGATGGTCAGCTGCACGCCTATTGGTCTGTACACATCTCCACATCTATCGTTCATCCCTGTCATCTATGGCTCATGGCGAACGAATTTTTGGATAGCGTCCTGTTGCCATGCAAGGTTTACTTTGACCATGATGGCACATAAACAGTTTACAGACTTAGTTGTTTCGGAAATGCTTCCACCTGTGGCCTGAAAGCTAATGATCATGTGATTTTGGATATCAGATAAATCGCTCCGTTTTCACATTACGACAATGACAGCATTATTATTAAATAATGTCCACTGCTTGAGCTGCCATTGGCCGTCTGTGAGTGGTTACTGCATATTGACGTCGAACACAGGTGGTGGTCACGTTAATGTGACTGGACTGTGTATAAGAGTGGACCCATAATTGAATCCTCTGGGAGTCCCTTCGTGATTTCTCCCTAATCACAAAAATTTGTATGCATCTAACATTGTTTGAATTATTCATCACAGTCTTTTGCTCTCTGTTTGAGTATAATTCAGATCAGCTGTGCATAAAGCCGTCAATACCATAAAACTAGAGTTTTTCTGAAAGAGTAACATCATATACATAATCATAGATCTTGGAAACATCACAGAAAGCACCAGCTGGCGATATTTTATTATTTAAGACTTGTACTATATCATGAGTGAATGTATAAACAGCTTTTTCAGTCGAGCAACCCTTGTGGAATTCAAACTGTGATATTCTAAGTAAACTGTTTCCATGTAGTGTAAGACTACTCTTGAGTACACTACTTTTCTAAATATCCCAGTAAGGGAATTGGCTATAATTGTTTAAGCTTGTCTTGTCACCTTCTTATGAAGAGGTTTAACAGCTGCATATTTTAATCTACGTGGAAACATTTCCTGTGCCAGTGATGAATTATATATACCACTAAGGACATTGCTCATTAAGTTGGAACAACTTTTCAGAATTCCGTTTGAAATTCTATCTACATCACATGAGCTGCTGTTTTTTAGACTTTTCATGATTATTTTCACTTCAGTGAAGGATGCTGGTGGTACTTCTACCAGGTGGAGAAATAAATGTGGCTCAGAGAACAGAGTTACATGGAAAGAAGGAACACAGCAGAGGAAAGGAAATACGTTTCTAGCCTGACTATAATAGATGTAGAAAGTGGTTACCATTCATCTCTTGGCAATTTTTGCCCAGTCCTGAAGTAGCTGAAAGCGGATCGAAGCTGGACTGCTAGGATTGCTGCAGTTTTGTTTGAAATGTTCTGCTGTAGTTCCTGAGGACACAAAGACCTGCACACTGAAAGATCAGGTGATCTGTGTGTCCAACTAGTGCCACTACCAGCTTGAGCTCTGTTAACAACTCTCTCAGGCATGAATATTGCTTAAATGTGCTCCAAGGTTCGACCAGCTGTCTGGGCAGTAACTCTATCCTGTTGAAAGTAGCTATAGGTCTTTTTCTCCTGCGTTAATGCTGCCACAACTTCATGTCCAATAGTCCACTCATTTGGGCCACCCTATAATTGCTTAGATTTTTGTGGAATAATATTTTGGATATATTCCCTTACTTCTTCAACTGAACTGTATACTTCTATTGTTGGAACTACATTTAGAAACTGATCATTGAAAGTACCTGCAGCTTGTGAATATCAGTCACAAAACTGTCATTTGGTTTTATTGTTATTGTATCTTGTTTACTTTTGGCTGTCCTGTCTCTTGTTTGAAAATATCCAATATAGCTTTAGTCTTAACATCCACATTATTTATTTCTATCATGATGTGCATACTTCTTGACATCTTAATGACTTTTCTTAAAATACTACAGTATTTTTTGTAGAATGCAATTAATGTCGGATCTTGACTTACTCTGGCCTCTATAAAAATGTCGCTCTTCATCTTATGTAATTTTAATTACCTCAGTTATCCATGGCTTAGCTAATTCTTTTATTGAATCTTCTGAGTAATTTTTTTGGAAAGCAACTTTAGAATAGTGACACAAAATTACTATGGAACAAATTGAATGTGACATTAGCATTTCTTTCTATATATACCTAATCTGAAATCACTCCTTTTAACTTACTCTTAAAAGCATTGTATTCTGGTCTCACTATAACCTTACTGTTTTGTATGAACCTACCTCTGGGTAGTAAGGTGGCATTTTATTTATTTCCATTAACTGTGCATCATGATCAGACAGTCAATTAGCAAGTAGTGGTCCCCATGCTGGTGGTCACTACTCCTACCCTCCTGAGCTGGCACTGGTCCACTATGGCAGCAGCTCCAGTATCGAACAACTTCAAGTGGGCTGCAAAGTGCAGTCCTCATCAGCACCCCATACTGTGGCCAAGCAACACAGCTCAAGTGGTGGTGAAGCTGTGCTAATGACAATTGATTTTAGTACAAACGGCTTTGGTATACAGAGCATGTTTCAGCTGCCCCTACTTCTGTCATTCTACGCAACCCATAACGTCATATCTGACTTTCATAAAGCACACACGAGATTTTTCATGTTGTCTCGCTCGCTATGCTCAAACTATTGGTCCTACAGAAGAAAATGGACAGGTTCTTTTTGTAGCAAATATAATGTAGCTGAATATTGTACTGGGATATGTTTCTATCAGACGCCACAGTTTTCGAGTTATTCAAGAAAACCTTACAAAAGTGACCTTCAAACGCACCTAAAACCCTCACTCATCCCTTACCTGCCAGGATTTCTAGTAAGTTGTTCGTGAAATTCATTCCTACCATTTTACAAAAATTTCAGACTACACTGACTGCTCTTGGTCCCTATTGGTGGGGGCTTTTATGCCACCAGGGTTGTCAGCTACTTGGTTAACGTTATTGATTTAAACGTGTGAGGACAATGAAAGAAAAAACAACTTTTGCAAACTTTATGTCGAAAGTAATTATGTTGACAATTCGATCCAACCTTAACCCTTACAAGCACAGTAGTTTCTTGGTCAGTAGGCATGACAAATACACCATTGTCATTATTTATTTTATGCTATTGAAATTCACAAAATTGTTAGGTAAAATTTACATGAACGTCAATTTTACAATTTGTAAGTGCTCGACTAAGCCAGTGGCGCTATAAGGCCAGGCAATGAAGACCACAAGAGGTCGAATGTGGAAAATAATTCATGCAGTCGTATATTTTTGTACAGTGTAAGTGCAATGAACAACATACTAGAAATTCTGACTGGTTGCAGCCTGATTGTGGGAGTGGTGGTGCATTTGAAAGTCACTTTTCTACGTTTTTCTCCGGTAAATCGAAAATTACTACCTCTAACCGAAACATATCCCAACACAAAATTTTACTACATTAGATTCGCTAGAAAAAGTTCCTATTCGTTTTTTTATGTAGGACTGGTAGTTTGCACTTAGCGAGTGAGAGAAAATGTAAACCTCGCACATGGTTTATGAAGGCCAGATATAACATTGTATGTTGCATAACACGACAACAGTAGGGGCCGCTGAATTATCCTGTATACTTTTGCACACTGCGTGTGTTTGACCTGAGCTATGCTTGTAACTTCCCCCTCACTTATCGACTTTATTGACCTAATGGAAATTTGGGAAAAGAAATCGTCACCGATGTTAATCTGTTGGTAAAGAGGGAGGAAAGGGTTACATCTAAATGAAAGGAAAAATGCAAATGAAGTTGGTGGAAATTAATTTTGAAAAGGGGTAAAGTTAATGAAGAAAGTAAGTGTGCGGTCGTTACATTAACGATTAATTAGATATTTGAGATTTGGGGGAAATTACGGTCGCCAGTCCTATGGACAACTACTATAATAACTGAAAACGAAAGATTAATACACATATAATTAGCACTAAAAGCTTGGCAACTGAAGGTTGACACGTGTTGTGTGAAAACTGAATATTTGTCAGAAGTAATAAATTTCGCTACACTGTGACTTAATTTAGCCAAAGAATTAATAAAACCGGAAAATTGAAAGTTAATAGTGAACTTTGTTTCTGAAGCACTACGAAATTCAATAAAATAAGATTAGTCTTGGGCTACCCCAACAATCATTTCAAAAGCTACTTGAATCTACGCAATTTAGAAATAATAGATTTAACTTTGAACTTGAATTAAATGATTCTGGACAATTAACAATAGTAAAATTTAGTACGTACCAAGCTGAGCTACAGTCACAGGTAAGCTAAAATATGGTAACAAAACTCGCACTCTTAATTTGTGCTTGTGTAATCTAAATATTGTAGCCAGCTATGAATACTTTAACTGAACTTTGAAATTAAAGCAGTGGAATGGAATGATATTACTTTAATCCCGGCGTATGAATTTCAACGACACTCAGGTTCACTCCAGAAAAGGAAGGGACCCTGCTTGGTAATGCAATTGGGACAATGAGCAACAAAGGTTCATGCTAAGTTGCTGTATTTTTGTGATGTAACAGTTTGAAAAACTGAGGTCTGCCATACAGTTCTAAAACTTTATGTGCTTTTAGTCTTCCTTGTTGGTTGATTGAAGGTTTGCAGTCGTCGATTGGGGAGGTGGCGACAGTCACTCACTGTCGGCCGTCGCTGTTGCAGAAGCTGGATGTTCTTCTCGACACGGTCACCAGGCGAAAAGGGCTCTTGATGTGTGCTAGCTAATGCTTCCCGTCCGCGACACCGTATGAGAAACTATCATAGCAAGTCGAGCGCAATTACATGCTGCCAAACCCTGAAAGCGCGGCAACTCGCGGGAGCGTCACACAACACACCTGCTCCACCGTCCTACTCCAGCCAGACTCTCTGCCCACGCTCCATGTGGCAGAGTTAACACTACCAAAGATCCCAAACACTTTGGTTCTCCACATGACCTATCGATATATTCGTTCAATAGCATTGTTTCCCCTAGGCAAGAGCCAGCGTAAAAATACAAATAGTATTTACAAAACAAACCAATTATACATCGACATAAATGCATATATACAAATAGTAAAACAATTACAATATAAAAAGACACTGAAATGTCATATCTTTGGGTAACAAAATAAGGAAAAAAATTATAGTACAATAGATGGAAATAGGAGAATATGCATTTCCGGCATTACATGCTTTTTGATATGTATATTAAACCCAGCCTGGTAACACTGCGACGTCTGTGTTATATTTCGTAAAGCACAACATCCACATTCAACCTTTGGGCTGGCGGTGCTGCAGTTCTCTTCCTAACTCTGTACATTTACACTGATCAGCCAGAACATCATGACCACCTACCTAATAGCCAGTACGCCCAACTTTGTCATGGATAACAGCAGCGAGCATCGTGACATGGAAGCAATGAGACCTTGGTAGGTCGTTGGAGGGAGTTGGCACCACATCTACAAACACAAGTCACCTGATTCCCGTAAATTCCGGATATGGGGGCAATGTGCACTAGCTTTTCAGTTCTCTGGTGCTACGCTTTCTGGTAGAAATGATGTCTGGGATTTGGAATCAAGTCATCTCATTCAACCACATACCTGCATCGTATCTGATGGAGAAGCCCTTTAATGATTACAGCCACTAGCGAATCATATTTCTGGCACTCTCATCTCTCGAAACGAGTCACCTTTCTCGTATTTCTGGCACTCTCATATCTCGAAACGAGTCACCTTTCTCGAACCTATCTGCTACACTAACATTTTAGACAGCTCCTATGCCTCTTGCAACTGCTACCACCTCGGCAGCTTTGTGCATGTGATCGTTCTGATTTAAGTCGGAACTGAGCAGAAGTCAGACAAAACTATATCCACCACCTTCTGCAACACGTATAGAAACAGGCTAAGCTGAGTTAGTGTGACAGGACTGTGTTTTGACCTTTCGAAGCGAACGGGAACATGTTTTGTAGCTCTGCCAACTATGCACAATGTTTGAGGTCAGCGCCAAACGAAGCCTGCTCCTGCTACACGAGATAGTATAAAAGACAGTACGGGAACTGGGAGATGAAGGAGGATTTTGCCACTGCATTGTGGCGTTTCTCCAAACACCATACAGATGCTGCAGTCCGAAGCAGATTCTCGTCCCTCAGGGTCTATTCACGTCTATCACCCCAACATTCTATCATCGTCATTCTGGCAACTGCTACCACCTCGGCAGCTTTGTGCATGTGATCGTTCTGATTTAAGTCGGAACTGAGCAGAAGTCAGACAAAACTATATCCACCACCTTCTGCAACACGTATAGAAACAGGCTAAGCTGAGTTAGTGTGACAGGACTGTGTTTTGACCTTTCGAAGCGAACGGGAACATGTTTTGTAGCTCTGCCAACTATGCACAATGTTTGAGGTCAGCGCCAAACGAAGCCTGCTCCTGCTACACGAGATAGTATAAAAGACAGTACGGGAACTGGGAGATGAAGGAGGATTTTGCCACTGCATTGTGGCGTTTCTCCAAACACCATACAGATGCTGCAGTCCGAAGCAGATTCTCGTCCCTCAGGGTCTATTCACGTCTATCACCCCAACATTCTATCATCGTCATTCTGTACCATCGGACAGAGAAAATTACGAATTATGAAAGCTCCACTCTCTTCATCTGATAGAGAACGCGATAAGATTTTTATTGCATCTCTCTCCTTCCATATATCGAAAACAAATACCGTATGCATGCCATCACAATATACAGGTATTGATCCACTGCACAGACCAGTTTAAAGTTTCATCACCTGTACTGTAGGAGGATGACTGTATCTTACAGACTGTACTGCAAGACGCCAGAAACGCTTCCTGTGACCCTGTGTCGTTGTTTGAAACATTGCTTTTTTTCTAGTGTAACACGTTTTGTACAGTGCCATGCACTTTGTTTTTTCCGCCACGAGTTCGAGGTCTGTGTCAGGTTCTAAACTGACATTAACACGTTCTGATCCATTGCCTCTCGCAGAAAAATAGACTTCGCACGGTGTAAATCATGTTGTTTTTGCTGCTACCATAACACGCCACACATTGGATGATTTTAAATAAAAGACAGTTACAACATAAGGAAACTGGAAGAGTTTGGTGGCATTGAGGAGATTTTCCAAACTGCTGTCCAAAGGTAATTGATGACCTCCACATTTAAACTCATCTGTGACAGTGGCAGAATTGCTGATGGATCTGCGTTCCATTTCGACTGATTCCTCATATTGCAATCATGTACGTGATCACTGTTTCGGTGCTAGCCATCCCCAGAAGGTGCTGCCCCTCCACCAAAACTCTTTCTCCATCTCAAACAAACGATGTCAGTCAATTACTAAGTGGTAACCAAAAGCGTACCAGTGGAGGGATGGGATGGAAAAGACACCGTCGATGTACTGTAATAATAAGCACCACAGTTGATAGCGTGAACAATTTTAGCAATTTTACAATAATTTCAACACTGATCAATGATGCGACAGCATGTTCCCCAATTTCAGTATCATCGCTAAACTGCCCATTCTCTACTTTGCGAGTATCATTGCGAATGTAGATAGATGACTGTGCAGAATGTCCATTTATTGTTAATTCTCGAACATATACATCATCAACGTATACCAGATAGTGCCCTACATATTTCCAGCACCTTGAACATAGTGCACAATTTACAGTCTACCTCTATGCGGATGTGAGTCACAGAGCATTCTCACAGTCTTAAGGTAAAATTGGAGACTGAAAGAACCCCTTGCATTGTCTTTGACTAACCCGCCCTGCAGCACCGTTACCGATTTAATCTGCAGCTGATCAGAAGTAGACCTCTACATTCCGCGTCTCGTGAATGAATGGATCCTGCCGAGTCCTCGCCCATCCAAGTGCACAAGATTTCTCCAGATGTTCCCATTTCGAGGAGATGAGCACACCTTATTGGTGTATAGTAACAGATTTGAAAGTGTTGTAATAGTAGACGATTAAGAAGAACAAGAAACGGGTGGTTTTTATGCGTGATGGTGCTCCAGACAGATGGAGTTCGAAGCATTTTACGTAAATCAACAACGTTATCAATTTTAAAGTGTTGTTCTAGTGTCTGGGATCACTACCAGGAGGGTATTGGTAAGAGAGAACATAAACACACTCACTTCTAACGCTAAACAGTTCTGCACCTTAAACTGGCTGTAATGTTAGATCGCCTCAGTTTCCGACCTATCATTCGTATGGAATGCATCGCTGTTATTATCCCATTGTAAGAAAATATATTTCCAGGGCATGACACACATCCTCCTTGCAGGTTTCTCTACGATAAACTATGGTAACAAACTGTAAAATGAAAAAACTACTGCCTTAAAACAGTGGCTCCCTGTGATACATTTGCAATTTAGCTTTCCAGATATGTATAGCGTCCACTGTTCACGCAGCCTTAGGAGTGCGTGTTTTTATGTTCTCTCTCACAAATACCCACCTGGTACTGATCCCAGACGCTAGAACAATATTTTAAATTGATAGCATTGTTGATTTATGTAAAATGCTTCGAAATCCATTCGTCTGGAGCCCCATCATACATAAAAATCACCCGTTTCTTAATAGTCTGCTATTACAATACTTTCAAATCTGTTACTATACACCAACAAGAGGTGCTAACCTTCTCAACATGGGCGCATCTGGAGAAATCTTGTGCACTTGGGTGGACTGGGAGTCGACTGGGTCCCACCAGCATAGAGATAGATTGTAAATTGTGCACTATCCTGGAGGTGCTAGAAATATGTAGAGCACTGTCTGATATACTTTCATGATGTATGTTCGACAATTAACAATGAATGGACGTACTGCACAGTCACCTATCTACATTAGCAATGATACTTGCAAAGTAGAGAAGGGACAGTTTAGCGATGATACTGAAATTGGGGAACATGCTGTCGCATTATTGATCAGTGTTGAAATTACTGTAAAATTGCTAAAATTGTTCACAATATCAGCTATAATGCTTATTATTACAGTACATTGACAGTGTCTTTTCCATCCCATCCGTCCACTGTTACTCTGTTTGTTACCACTTAACGATTGACTGACATCGTTTGTTTGAGATGGAGAAAGAGTTTTGGTGGAGGGGCAACACCTTCTCAGGATGGCTAGCACCAAAACAGTGATCACCTACATGACTGCAATACGAGGAAGCAGTCAAAGTAGAATGCAGAGCCGTCAGCTATTTCATCACTCTGACAGATGAGTTTAAATGTAGAGGTCGTCAGCCACGTTCGGACTGCAGTCCAGCTTCCTTATGTTGTAACGGTCTTTTGTTTAAAATCATCCAGTGTGTAGCGTGTTATGGTAGCAGCAAAAACAACATTGTGCGAAGTCTAGTTTTTTGGGAGAGGCAATGGATCGGAACATGTTAATGTCAGTTTATAACCTGACACAGGCCCCGAAGTCGTGGCAGAAAAACAAAATGTATGGCAGGGTACAAAGCATGTTACAGTGGCATAATATTCTGGCAAATAATGTCAAAATACATGTGTTTTTGTAATACCAGAGTCTGGAGATGGGTGTAGAAAACAAGCAAGCAAGCAGGTCAGGACCAGGAACACTAACGCCTTTGTGATGAGGAGGAATGAGCCCGACTTTGTACAACTGTTTGCAGAGTGACTTCGGTCCACTGATGCCGCTCTGGTCATGTGTTGGGAGCAGATGACTTGTGACCGTCGGTTACGATGGATGATCGCCCAACCTTGCGGGAAAATGTCTAGTGCTGCGAGGAGTATTCCTACAGTACATGTGCTTACATTTTCTGTCTTTGCGGTATATGTACGTTTGTCTGGCGGTTGATAGCTACATGAATGATAAAAAAGGGGCGATTTTGTATGGCGCAGGATATGAATTGTATATTTACTACACCAACACGGTACACAGTGATATATTGTTAGGTTGGAGATCGGTTTCATGCTCTAACATTCAAGCTTCCTTCCTCAGTGGAAGAGCAGTGTAATTGAGCAGATTCTTTGCATATTTGACGATCTGCAGGCCACATTTGTACGGTTTAACTGTCAGTGCAATATGGTGATCTGTACAAAATAGTTTTGCCGCTGAAAGTCTCGTCTGCAGAAAGAAAAAAAACGGACAGTGCTTCTACACTGGCGGGATCAGTAATTTGTCGGGTAAATTCAGTAAGAGCCAATCATAATGCTCCATTCATTCACAAGACATCCTTTGTGCTGGGATGTAGAAGCCTCTAGTGAGAACTTTGGGTTTTGGAGATGTTTGTTGAAAGCAGGACTTCACGATTTCCAGGAAAGGTAACGCGTGATGTACGGGGTGTCACGTTAGGACGATCAGGAGGAACGCATTCGGCGTTATTCTGGGCTATTTTCGTAAACAGGTTCTGTTAGGACATGAATTTCCACATGGACAAGCTGAGACATCACGAAAGCTCCTACAAAAGGTACAGTTAAATATTTCTGCAGCACTTTACCAATTCTGAGAAGGGACTGAAATGTAATGGATGGGCTGTCCCATTAGGGTTGCGAAGGAGAAAGCAGTCGGTGTTATTCTGGACTATCTTCGTGAACAGGTCCTGTTAGGACCAGAATTTCCATCCAAACAACCTGAGACATCACGAAAGCTCCTACAGAAGTGATCGTTAACTATTTCTGCAGCACTTTACTATATCTAAGATGTAGACTTGTTTCTTATTTACATAGACATGTGACATCAGTATAACATTGTGAACCTTTTCCCTGCACCTGCAAAGGTGAGCCACTATGCAAACATCTTGCACTTGACAATTAAGAGGCATCTCACATGTTCCATTACGATCGCTACGAACAATTCACCCTGTGCTATACTGGGAAGCATTGGAACAGATTTCTATAGCGCGACCTGTGACATCAGGATAACATTGAGAACCTTTTAGCTGTGCCTGGGAGGGTGAGCCGCTATGCAAACATCTCTCTCGGCTCTGGACTGGCAGGTATGCCTCAACCACAGTGGTTAGGTGAACTCATGCGCAACCAGAGGGTGACGTGGCTCTTATTTACGTAGACATGTGACGTCAGTACAACACTCGAAGAATTCTATCTGTATACCCGAAAATAGACGCGACTTTCACCTGCTGGCTGCAGGCTGCAAAGCGTCTGTGCAGTGTCGGCGGCGTCGGCATGTGCGCGCATTGGAACTGTTCACTGATAAATCTCAGCTGACCATAGCTCCAAAGCGTTTTTCACGTGCACTGAATGTTTGTGCACAGCATTATTTTTGGCTGTTTAAGCGTTGTGAGAGTGTTTACGCAGCCTTTTACATGCACTATTTTCACAATTTACGAGTTGTTTGCGTGTCTGTTGCATTATTTTGCGAGCAGGTCTGTAGACTGTGCTATTCATTTTTTCAGGAATTTACGAGTAGTTTGCAGGTCTGTAATTTACGAGAAGTTTGCAAAAAATGGCTCTGAGCACTATGGGACTTAACATCCATGGTCATCAGTCGCCTAGAACTTAGAACTACTTAAACCTAACTAACCTAAGGACATCACACAACACCCAGTCATCACGAGGCAGAGAAAATCCCTGACCCCACCTGGAAATGAACCCGGGAACCCGGGCGCGGGAAGAAGTTTGCAGGACTGTAGACAATTTACTGTGATTCCAAGCAAGTCAGGGCGAGTGTTTTGTATCAGTGTAATAAATAAACTATGTGAAATCCATGGCTAAATAAATTGTTCCAAAATAAATAAAATACATTCCTTCCTCTCTTCAGCAGCCCAGCACAGACTGAGTCCTTTCCCCATCAATTCATAGGAAGAGGTGGCGGTCATATGACTTAGGTTAGTGGAGGTAGCCCAAGTGTCCTACCTCCCCGCATATTCTTAGGTTAGTGGAGGAAGCCCACGTGACATTTTTCTGCCAAAATTTGAACTTCCGGTCATTTCCTGTGGGAGAAGAGAGGGGAGGGGGGTTGGAGGGCAGGGGTTTAGGTTAGTGGAGGCAGCCCAATTGACCTATTTTCTCGCCAAAATTTGAACTTCCCACCATGATGTCATTGCAATGATGTCATATCTACCACCGCCATCATGGATCTGCCATCTTGAATCAATTTGACAACAATGCAGAGTGGGGTGACACGAACTTCGTCCCAGTAGTGATATAGCCATCAGTGATACATAATTTTTGCTCTTTTTTCTGTCATTTCTTTTGAGTTCTTAGACTAAGTAGTCACATCTTCGATGGTGAAGCATAGCTGGGTTTGGTAATAAAGTTAAAACGAAACTGCGTTTTATTTCCTTTTTGCTGATGGATAAATATATTTCCTTATTATTACTTGAAAGACTTTGTTTACTTTATCTGCATTTGTAATACTAACTGTGGCGTGAAGAACATGTATGTAAATCATAGACAAAAGCACAGAGAGCGACATCGAAAGCACAGTTGAGCAGCTATATACAAAGAGGCAGTGTTTGGAGCAGTGCGGCTATCAGAGCAACGCTGACAAAACAAACCATTGCTGCTCCGTGCATGTTGAGAAAATGGCGCAAGCAGAAGCCTTTATAGCAGTTGTTTTTTTTCTGCATTCTGTAGGGAATCAGTTAAACAAGTATAATTACAACTGTGATGAGTTGGTATTTCTTTCATGTAAGTAGTATAGCTGACAACACATGAAAATATCCTTTATTATTCGATAAAAAGTTTTCAAAATCTTCTCATTTGGACAACTTCATTTCAAGCTCTGTTAAAGTTCTGTCTGAATGATAAGCGCCTTGTATAGAACATCTATTTCTACTGTATCTTGCTCATCGAAACGCAGGGATCCTTCTAGGTCAATGACAGTGTTGTGGCGAACATTCTCACTTGACAAAATCATCAGCAGATACTGGTGAAATTTGTATTGACTTCCAAAATGTGCTCCAATTAGCGCACATTATTCCAAAATCACGTTCATTTAATCTTTGTGGTCTTCCCCTGGATATGAAACTACCGATTGTAAGAGCTAATGAAAAGCATCAACAGTGGATATGCCTCACCTCCAATGACACAAGAGGCAGCACACCTGATGGAGAGTCTGGAATTATATTAAACTCCCTTTCTTGCATCAGTTGAAATGCGGTAGAGGAATGGAATCTACCACCTTCTTCTCTTCCCTTCCCATACCACTCAACATAGACTATAATGAATTAAATACGAGGATCTGCAACTGCCTGTAGTATGACTGAATGAAAATATTCTGTAGTTATAAACATTGTAGCATAATTTTCTGAGTGTTTTAGACGAATAGGTCTCCTGTCAACTTCCTTGACTGCATTTGGAAAGGTCTGTACGTTGTATAAATCATTTATAGTATTTAGAAAATACTCTTCAGCAGACACTGTCTTGAGGATGGAGGCAATCCCATCACACTTTCACATTTGACTCAACAGTTCCTACAATGGCTGTGAATCCAATTGTGAATGTCAGAGCCATGTATCGAAAACTTTTTGTGGTTTCCAGGGACCTGTAACGATTCTCTTTTCACCAGCTATCAGTGACCCTAAAAAATTACATTGTTCTACTAAAAATTGTAATTAATTGTATAACACACAACATAGTCTACACTTTACTTGTTATCATTTGCCAAAATCTTGTTTCAATATCGCAGACTGTTTTTGAGACACAAGATTGTTATAAATATTTCATTCTCGTTACATCGTCTGGGCAAGTGAGCGGAAAGGAGTGCGCTATATACGGTCCATTTTCTCGAGAATGGAATGGGTTGTAGATTCCATCACAAGTTTAAAGAATAGTTCAATATATTAGCTATATGTTGTTCATAGCAACATATGACATAAAGTGCACACCAAATGCAAATTCGTAGCGACCTCTGTTGTTCATTGTAAACTATTCCATGGTCTTGCAGTAGTTTAATTTTGAAATACCACAATAACTAAGGCCATTAACGAAGTCATAAGCAGTTCATCATTAAGTTGATGAATAAAGCTACGACATGGGCGAGAATTTTTTTTTTCATGGATTATTTTCTTTAAAATCGTTTGAGAAAGATTGAAGATCGCTGAGCTTGGCGGCCACGCAGACATACACGATCCTGCCTGCTGCCGCGATGCTCCCTGTCACCTGTTGATATTTTTTTAATATCTGAATCCGATGTGTTGTTGTTGTGGTCTTCAGTCCTGAGACTGGTTTGATGCAGCTCTCCATGCTACTCTATCCTGTGCAAGCTTCTTCATCTCCCAGTACCTACTGCAACCTACATCCTTCTGAATCTGCTTAGTGTATTCATCTCTTGGTCTCCCCCTACGATTTTTACCCTCCACGCTGCCCTCCAATACTAAATTGGTGATCCGTCGATGTCTCAGAACATGTCCTACTGCCCGATCCCTTCTTCTAGTCAAGTTGTGCCACAAGCTCCTCTTCTCCCCAATTCTATTCAATACCTCCTCATTAGTTATGTGATCTACCCATCTAATCTTCAGCATTCTTCTGTAGCACCACATTTCGAAAGCTTCTATTCTCTTCCTGTCTAAACTATTTATCGTCCACGTTTCACTTTCATACATGGCTACACTCCATATAAATATTTTCAGAAATGACTTCCTGACATTTAAATCTATACTCGATGTTAACAAATTTTTCTTCTCCAGAAACGCTTTCCTTGCCATTGCCAGTCTACATTTTATATCCTCTCTACTTCGACCATCGTCGGTTATTTTGCTCCCCAAATAGCAAAACTCCTTTACTACTTTAAGTGTCTCATTTCCTAATTTAATACCCTCAGCATCTCCCGACTTAATACAACTACATTCCATTATCCTCGTTTTGCTTTTGTTGATGTTCATCATATATCCTCCTTTCAAGCCACTGTCCATTCCATTCAGCTGCTCTTCCAAGTCCTTTGCTGTCTCTGACAGAATTACAATATCATTGGCGAACCTGAAAGTTTTTATTTCTTCTCCATGGATTTTAATACCTACTCAGAACTTTTCTTTTGTTTCCTGTATTGCTTGCTCAATATACAGATTGAATAACATCGGGGATAGGCTACAACCCTGTCTCACTCCCTTCGCAACCACTGCTTCCCTTTCATACCCCTCGACTCTTATAACTGCCATCTGCTTTCTGTACAAATTGTAAATAGCCTTTCGCTCCCTGTATTTTACCCCTGCCACCTTCAAAATTTGAAAGAGAGTATTCCAGTCAACATTGTCCAAAGCTTTCTCTAGGTATACAAATGCTTGAAACGTAGGTTTATCTTTCCTTAATCTTTCTTCTAAGATAAGTCGTAGGGTCAGTATTGCCTCACGTGTTCCGACATTTCTACGGAATCCAAACTGATCTTCCCCGAGATCGGCTTCTACCAGTTTTTCCATTCGTCTGTAAAGAATTCGCGTTAGTATTTTGCAGCTGTGACTTATTAAACTGATAGTTCGGTAATTTTCACATCTGTCAACACCTGCTTTCTTTAGAATTGGAATTATTGGTGCAAATGGCTCTGCGCACTATGGGACTTAACATCTATGGTCATCAGTCCCCTAGAACTTAGAACTACTTAAACCTTACTAACCTAAGGACAGCACACAACACCCAGTCATTACGAGGCAGAGAAAATCCCTGACCTCGCCGAGAATCGAACCCGGGAACCCGGGCGCGGGAAGCGAGAACGCTACCGCACGACCACGAGCTGCGGACTTGGAATTATTATATTCTTCTTGAAGTCTGAAGGAATTTCGCCTGTCTCATACATCTTGCTCACCAGATGGTAGAGTTTTGTCAGGAATGGCTTTCCCAAGGCTGTCAGTAGTTGTAATGGAATGTTGTCTACTCCCGGGGCCTTGTTTCGACTTAGGTCTTTCAGTGCTCTGTCAAACTCTTCACGCAGTATCATATCTCCCATTTCATCTTGATCTACATCCTCTTCCATTTCCATAATATTGTCCTCAAGAGCACCGCCTCTGTATAGACCCACTACATACTCCTTCCACCTTTCTGCTTTCCCTTCTTTGCTTAGAACTGGGTTTCCATTTGAGCTCTTGATATTCATGCAAGTGGTTCTCTTTTCTCCAAAGGTCTCTTTAATTTTCCTGTAGGCAATATCTATCTTACCCCTCGTGAAATAAGCCTCTACAACCTTACATTTGTCCTCTAGCCATCCCTGCTTAGCAATTTTGCACTTCCTGTCGATCTCATTTTTGAGACATTTGTATTTCTTCTTGCCTGCTTCATTTACTGCATGTTTGTATTTTCTCCTTTCATCAATTAAATTCAGTATCTCTTCTGTTACCCAAGACAACCATCGTAACGACCGGGAGAGTGGTGTGCTGACCACACGCCCCTCCTATCCGCATCCTCAACTGAGGATGACACGGCGGCCGGATGGTCCCGATGGGCCACTTGTGGCCTGATGACGGAGTGCTCTGTTACCCAAGGATTTCTACTAGCCCTCGTCTTTTGACCTACTTGATCCTCTGCTGCCTTCACTGTCTCATTCCTCAAATCTACCTATTCTTCTTCTACTGTATCTCTTTCCCCCATTCCTGTCAATTGTTCCCTTATGCTCTCCCTGAAACTCTGTACAACCTCTGGTTCTTTCGGTTTATCCAGGTCCCATCTCCTTAGATTCCCACCTTTTTGCAGTTTCTTCAGTTTTAATCTACAGTTCATAACCAATAGATTGTGGTCAGAGTCCACATCTGCCCCAGGAAATGTCTTACAATTTAAAACCTGGTTCCTAAATCTCTGTCTTACCATTATATAATCTATCTGAAACCTTCTAGTCTCTCCAGGGTTCTTCCATGTATACAGCCTTCTTTTATGATTCTTGAACCAAGTGTTAGCTATGATTAAGTTATGCTCTGTGCAAAATTCTACCAGACGGCTTCCTCTTTCATTTCTTAGCACCAATCCATATTCACCTACTACGTTTCCTTCTCTTCCTTTTTACTACTGTCGAATTCCAGTCACCCATGACTATTAAATTTTCGTCTCCCTTCACTACCTTTTATCTCATCATACATTTCATCAATTTCTTCATCTGCAGAGCTAGTTGGCATATAAACTTGTACTACTGTAGTACGCGTGGGCTTCGTGTCTATCTTGGCCACAATAATGCGTTCACTATGCTGTTTGTAGTAGCTTACCTTCACTCCTATTTTTCATTCATTATTAAACCTACTCCTGCATTACCCCTATTTGATTTTGTATTTATAACCTGTACTCACCTGACCAAAAGTCTTGTTCCTCCTGCCACCGAACTTCACTAATTCCCACTATGTCTAACTTCAACCTATCCATTTCCCTTTTTAAATTTTCTAACCCAACTGCCCGATTAAGGGATCTGACATTCCACGCTCCGATCCGTTGAACGCCAGTTTTCTTTCTCCTGATAACGACGTCCTCTTGAGTAGTCCCCGCCCGAAGATCCGAATGGGGGACTATTTTACCTCCGGAATATTTTACCCAAGAGGACACCATCATCATTCAATCATACAGTAAAGCTGCATGCCCTCGGGAAAAATTACGGATGTAGTTTCCCCTTGCTTTCAGCCGTTCGCAGTACCAGCACAGCGAGGCCGTTTTGGTTAGTGTTACAGGGCCAGATCAGTCAATCATCCAGACTGTACCCCTGCAACTACTGAAAAGGCTGCTGCCCCTCTTCAGGAACCACATGTTTGTCTGGCCTCTCAACAGATACCCCTCCGTTGTGGTTGCACCTACGTTACGGCTATCTGTGTCGTTGAGGCACGGCAAGGTCCATGGTTCATGGGGGGAATCCGATATATAGATATTTTTAAAAAAATATCATTATCGGCCCTCGATATATCAAAGAACAAGTATAGGTATATCGACGGAAGAAATATCGACATTCTGGCCTGTAAAATATCGGCCACACGTTGAAATATGGTGCCGGTGTTAGAGCTGTATACTCAAGTATTGAAGCAAGCTAGCAGCCTGCTTATCCCCCTTAGACCAAGAACTAAGAGATAAGCGACGCATGTTCACGCTTAGCTAACAATAGTAACTGCATGTAACTAGCACAATAAAAGGTGTCCGATGGGTCCATCGTTCGGTTTCGTCATAAAGAAGATTTGTCCAGAACACTTCATGTCGACTTCCCTGTCTTCTCATTTCTGCAAACACCAGCGACTTAGCACCTGTAGTGTCGAAATTGTATGGTGGATTAAACGTTGCAGTTTCTGTTAGTAGCGCCGGGCTCCGATTACGTCAGCATTTCCCTCACACGTCTCAGACCACCGCAGAGACCAAACTTGTCATTTATATTTTTGTTCATCAAATTCAGCAACAGTTTTTGAAGAATGCCGAAGTGAAGAAATAAAGAAATAGCACACTAGTTGCGTTAAAAAAGCTTTTAGCGCAACCGGTGTGCTATTTCTTCAAATCGGAAATTTGTTATTCCATTCACACCGCCATCCCCTCCCCCCAGTTCAATCGGACTTTGTCTTTGTGCCACCTATACTTGTTTCACACAAAAAGAAAGACTGGATATAAGGAAAGCTCAAAACTAGTAAGACTCTTTCACATAGTGAAAGCAAAATTAAGTTCTACTACCATTTTAAAAGAATAATTTCAAATATTTACCGAAAATTGCGAAAAAATATAATATAAAATGAAAATATGGGCTTTCGATATTGCCATTTAGATGTCGATACATTGGGTAAAGAAATATCACCGACTTTTATAAATATTCTTAGTGAAAAATATCGATATATCGATGTTTTATCAACAGCCGTAGCGCGACGTTGAAGTGATCATTATGAACAGGAAGACGTACGATATGAGTATTAACAACTGGGCTGTGTCTTAATCGGTACTGAGAGTGTTTTTGTGAGTAGACATTATAATTATTGTTATTGTGGAAGTGAAAGTACTTTTACGTGTAACCGTATCGCGAAATCAAGGTTTCATAAAACTGTGTAATATATTTATCTTCTTAATGAACAGCCGAGTGTTCGAAGCCGTAATGTCGCCGTGAACGCAACTACAGTGGTGGATCCGGTTTAAGCACTGTTTTACCAAGTGTGAGTTCACGATCGCGGTAGTCGTAGGCAAACGTGACGAACTGTTAATATCCCTGATATAACGGTGGCACGCACGGAGTGCATGGCTAAGCCTGTGGATTATCACCAACATTTACGCCTAATCTGTCAGTGCCTTTTAAACGCCATTGCGGACGACAATGCAGCCTAACCAAGAAGAGACTTCACCAGCATACTTCGTCGTGGAAATGTGACAAACGCAGTTGCTGTAATACACTCCTGGAAATGGAAAAAAGAACACATTGACACCGGTGTGTCAGACCCACCATACTTGCTCCGGACACTGCGAGAGGGCTGTACAAGCAATGGTCACACGCACGGCACAGCGGACACACCAGGAACCGCGGTGTTGGCCGTCGAATGGCGCTAGCTGCGCAGCATTTGTGCACCGCCGCCGTCAGTGTCAGCCAGTTTGCCGTGGCATACGGAGCTCCATCGCAATCTTTAACACTGGTAGC
This sequence comes from Schistocerca americana, assembly GCF_021461395.2. Classification (NCBI taxonomy): domain Eukaryota; kingdom Metazoa; phylum Arthropoda; class Insecta; order Orthoptera; family Acrididae; genus Schistocerca; species Schistocerca americana. The sequence continues at coordinate 570,292,043 of NC_060120.1, forward strand.
ATGCCGCGACAGCGTGGACGTGAACCGTATGTGCAGTTGACGGACTTTGAGCGAGGGCGTATAGTGGGCATGCGGGAGGCCGGGTGGACGTACCGCCGAATTGCTCAACACGTGGGGCGTGAGGTCTCCACAGTACATCGATGTTGTCGCCAGTGGTCGGCGGAAGGTGCACGTGCCCGTCGACCTGGGACCGGACCGCAGCGACGCACGGATGCACGCCAAGACCGTAGGATCCTACGCAGTGCCGTAGGGGACCGCACCGCCACTTCCCAGCAAATTAGGGACACTGTTGCTCCTGGGGTATCGGCGAGGACCATTCGCAACCGTCTCCATGAAGCTGGGCTACGGTTCCGCACACCGTTAGGCCGTCTTCCGCTCACGCCCCAACATCGTGCAGCCCGCCTCCAGTGGTGTCACGACAGGCGTGAATGGAGGGACGAATGGAGACGTGTCGTCTTCAGCGATGAGAGTCGTTTCTGCCTGGGTGCCAATGATGGTCGTATGCGTGTTTGGCGCCGTGCAGGTGAGCGCCACAATCAGGACTGCATACGACCGAGGCACACAGGGCCAACACCCGGCATCATGGTGTGGGGAGCGATCTCCTACACTGGCCATACACCACTGGTGATCGTCGAGGGGACACTGAATAGTGCACGGTACATCCAAACCGTCATCGAACCCATCTTTCTACCATTCCTAGACCGGCAAGGGAACTTGCTGTTCCAACAGGACAATGCACGTCCGCATGTATCCCGTGCCACCCAACGTGCTCTAGAAGGTGTAAGTCAACTACCCTGGCCAGCAAGATCTCCGGATCTGTCCCCCATTGAGCGTGTTTGGGGACTGGATGAAGCGTCGTCTTACGCGGTCTGCACGTCCAGCACGAATGCTGGTCCAACTGAGGCGCCAGGTGGAAATGGCATGGCAAGCCGTTCCACAGGACTACATCCAGCATCTCTACGATCGTCTCCATGGGAGAATAGCAGCCTGCATTGCTGCGAAAGGTGGATATACACTGTACTAGTGCCGACATTGTGCATGCTCTGTTGCCTGTGTCTATGTGCCTGTGGTTCTGTCAGTGTGATCATGTGATGTATGTGACCCCAGGAATGTGTCAATAAAGTTTCCCCTTCCTGGGACAATGAATTCACGGTGTTCTTATTTCAATTTCCAGGAGTGTAATTTTATACGCAAAGTCATCATCTGAGCACGCCGCCAGACCTCTCCTACAACGAACAGATAAGTTGCATTTGCTGTGTGCTCTCCCCAATGGAAGGTTAACAGAATTCAGCAGTTCAGATTGTAAATCGTTAACTTCATTATAAAATTATTTTTTCCTTTTATTAAATTTTGCTACGTAAATAAAATTACTTGAAGTGATTTATTAACTTTCACGGAGCTTCGTTGACCCACCAATAATTCTAAGTCTCTTTCTTTTGCTTAAACTTTCTGCTTCTATTAAATTAATGCTGCTACAGATGCATATATTTTGTTTGCCTTTGGAGGAAATATGTTACAAACGTGTTTGTAGTGTTATCTTCAAAGTGAGTTGTCATACCCTAACTTTTGATACAGTCGCGCGTGTAAATTGTGGCATCCGCCGTTAATTTCTGACCAATAGAATTACAGCTGCATGTTCGCTACTGGTCTACGCTCCGCGGCGAGGGTAATTGAACGTGCTAGCTGTCAAATCACGCAGGTTATCTTTACATCGTTCTTAGTCATGTTACCACGCTTTCACGGGTAATAATTTGGTTGTTGATGATTTCAGGGATAAGTGAACAGATACATAGTCAAATCCCACTGTGTTTACGGGATAAGTAACAATTGTGTGTGATTTACATAATGTAGTAACAAGTTGGAATCATGTTCTCCACGTTCACACAATTAGGAAGTAAAACTAATTCTTCTGAGATGAAATAATCAGGCATCAACCCAGGTTATTTCTAAAAAAAACCCGAAGTACACCCGTGAGAACCGTTTCTCCACTAGTTGCAGCAAAAATGGCTGCCTTTACTGGTCCCAAGCGTACTCGCTGTGTGTTTTGGTTTGAATGGTCGAAGGCTGTAAGAAATGTGCAACGTAATTTTCGTACAGAGTATGGTAAAGATCCTCCCAGTATTCCTGCTGTTTATGAGTAGCATAAGTGTTTTATTGAAACTGAACGTTTGGTAAGACGTAACAAATCCACAGGTCATCTCTGTGCATCCCTGAAAAGACTAATTTGCAAAAACACTGTAAGAGACACCATTAAAGCAAGTAAACACATTCCTGCAAAGAAAATACGATGTAGAATTAAGGCGGCAGCAAAACACAACAGCCCACGAAAAATCAAAAATTTATGGCAGCCAGGCACAGGGTTTTCTTACTTGTCGTCAAACGGTGAATCCTGCCTAGTTGTCAAAATATGGGGTGTCTAGGAAACCTACTTTCTGAGATCACTAGACAACATTCAAACATATCGTATTAATGAAGTTTATTGCAGAAGTAAATGATTACACTACTTAACTTTGTATTTACACAGATGCGTCGCAAGCAAAGGGCGACAGGCAAAATAAGCACGTCTCTTCAGTATAGACAGTTCTAATACGGGCAAAGTAATAGTGTCGACTCTTCTATTCAGGTCGCTGATCTTGAAGCTTCTGTAGAACTGGGCCGTGACCAGTCAGGCGCGGTGCTTATGTCCTCTTTGCGTAGAGTCCGCTGCTTTAACGTTGTCGTCCTGGAGAGGGGTCGGTCAGTGAGCAATTGGCTGACATCTTCTTCACGGCCCTCTCTGCTCTCCTGTTCCCAGCTGGCAAGCCGGGGATTCACTTTACGCCGTTAACACAAGGTTTCGTAATTATCCGCTTTCCAGGTAAGTGGATGGTCCGAGGTGTGCCAGTTCCACTGCCCCCACGTTCGCCAGACCTGACACAAGTTGACTCTTACTTCTGGGGATTCATCATGGATACCATATTTGTTCCAACCTTTCCAGCGGAAGTTCCATGCGACTTTTCGCGGATGATGCTGTAGTATACAGAGAAGTTGCAACATTAGAAAATTGTAGCGAAATGCAGGAAGATCTGCAGCGGACAGGCATTTGGTGCAGGGAGTGGCAACTGACCCTTAATATAGACAAATGTAATGTATTGCGAATACATAGAAAGAAGGGTCCTTTATTGTATGAATATGTGATAGCGGAACAAACACTGGTAGCAGTTACTTCTGTAAAATATCTGGGAGTATGCGTGCGGAACGATTTGAAGTGGAATGATCAAATAAAATTAATTGTTGGTAAGGCGGGTACCAGGTTGGGATTCATTGGGAGAGTCCTTAGAAAATGTAGTCCATCAACAGAGGAGGTGGCTTACAAAACACAGGGTGTTTACGACCCGGGACATCCGGGAAAAACCCGGGAATTTTTTCGTCCGGAAGAAAACCGGGAAAAACCCAGGAATTTTTTAGAATTCCGGGAACTTTTCCTTGTTTTAGTCACCAATTAAATTTTTGTTATTTTGACTGGTAAGAACCAATACTCTAACGAAGGATATTACTGTATCCCGCTTCTGCAGAATAATGCTGCAGCAAAAAACATGAACGAGAGAAAAAAAACGAAAATAAAACTTAAGTTGCAAAGGAAATGCGCCATATACAACAACAAAACACAGTGTTCACACGAGCGTCTGCCAACCAAAGTGTGTCAAAGGCTTTAGGAAGAATATGCAGTACTTCCTAACAACAAATTGCCTCTGATGAGCGTGACATGACAGCTATTTACATTTGATTCATTTGAGCAGTTGCGGGCGGGCTCTTGCGCATGCGCAGTTGAGTCGCCTGTGAGTAGTACGTTCTCCCGCTTCTGGCTACAGATGTGTGGCTGGGCGCCACTATCTAATGGCTCCGGTTCGGAAACATTGTAGATCCTGGGCTGATGCATAGAGTAGTCTTGAGTTGTAGTGGTGAGGTGGGTAGTCTCCACGTGACCTGTGTTTACGTTTAGTGATTTTGCTGTTTCCTCTTCGTTTATTGCTCTCGCATTAAATGAAAACAAAAATCGGATTTCTGTGGCCGGGAGCTACCAGATGAATTAAAATACGTTCGCATAGTTACGGAAGGCTAAAATATGTTACTATTTTCACCTTTCTGACAGTCAATCGTTAATCACATTGCAGAACAATGAAATTATTTTTGTCCGTTTGCTAAAGAGATTTGGCTTTTATTAATATTTTGCGCTGAGGCAGTCAATTTATTTGAAACGAAGTGTTTAATTTCACACTGTTGGCTAGTTTCAACTGTTCGCTTCATTTCAAGTGCACGTTTTCCATCTTCTGGGTCGTATGGCATTATACCATAATAAAGAACCAAACACGAGATAATACAGTACTGGTACTCAAGAAAATTTACATCCGAATCTGGACATACGATTGTGCACTTTAAGCCGAATTATACATTTTAGTATAGTTCACGAAATTCCGATTCTCCTGAAGTATCCTTTGATGTCTTGTTTCTTTTATGACATAATGCAAGATCTTTTAATGTTTTACACGTACGAACGTGCGGGCATCCTGCGTCACCGTAGCTGCGCAGGCACAGTGACGCCTGTTATCTGGCGCTCTCTGGCAACTGCTGAAACGAAACAGTTTCTAGCAGGTCACGGAAAAATATTACGAATGGTGGTTTGAAAAGTGTTACTTTCAAAGTAAATTTCCTTTTGCGCAAGATGAACTATGTGCGAGAATGTACGATGAATTTCTTAAATCACAGAGCGTTTGACTCTCATCTAAAAATCAACTCTTTGAGGATGACCATGTAGAAGAATTTCGAGCCCAGAAGATCAGACCTTTACGTCGTTATTAAAAATTTTACTGGCACTTTTGTGTGATGTATCTTAAAGTGTAACACGCGCAAAATGATCAGCATTATATGTGGAAGCTTAGCTTCTCTTGTAGCTTATTAATCTTCGAGACCAATATTATTTGTGAAAGCTTTGCTTTTCTTCTAGCAAAACTATGTATATTAATTTAAACCATTAACTTTTCTTTTTGTGTCCGTGCTACTTAAGAGTGATCTTGCTATTGGTTGACTACCCTACGTGTCCTGTGCTGCCATCAGCTGCCGAGGTCACGTGACATGAGCTATGACTGGCTTACAAAGGCGCGTCGCAATCTCGATTTCATTGCTTCGGAAAGTAACATGCAGTGTTTGGTGGAATTCGAATTTATACCTCCGTAAAACGAAGAGATGCAGCCTACATGTTGCTGCACATCAAAGTTCTTTCCAAAACGTGTTTTTTTTCCCCCTGGGTTTCGTTTCCTAAAGTGCCGGCAAATTCTACGTCTCTGTAGAAAACCATAAACATTCTAACGATTGATAAGTTTTACAGTGCCGAGCAAAAGTATACTGTCATTTAACACGGAAAATGTGTATTTTCACCCGGGAGAAAGTGTATTTTCAACCGGGAAATCCGGGAAAAATCCGGGAATTTTTTTTTCCTTGTCCACGTATACACCCTGAAAACACTCGTTCGACCTATACTTGAGTATTGCTCATCAGTGTGGCATCCGTACCAGATCGGGTTGACGGAGGAGATAGAGGAGATCGAAGCTTAGAGCGGCGCGTTTCGTCACAGGGTTATTTGGTAACCGTGATAGCGTTACGGAGATGTTTAATAAACTCAAGTGGCAGACTGTGCAAGACAGGCGCTCTGCATCGCGGTGTAGCTTGCTGTCCAGGTTTTGAGAGGGTGCGTTTCTGGATGAGGTATCGAATATATTGCTTCCCCCTACTTATACCTCCCGAGGAGATCACGAATGTAAAATTAGAGAGATTCGAGCGCGCACGGAGGCTTCCCGGCAGTCGTTCTTCCCGCCAACCATATGAGACTGGAACAGAAAAGGGAGGTAACGACAGTGCCACGTAAAGTGCCCTCCGCCACACACCGTGGGGTGGCTTGCGGAGTATAAATGTAGATGTAGATGTACCAGGGTTCAGAACTAGAATCTACCTCGCAATTGAACAAGTCACACTTGACTTGCTGCAGCGAGTTTGGCAAGAAATTGACTTCAGATGGGATGTCTGCCGCTTAACCAGTGGAAGTCACATTGAATGTGTTTGGGTATAAGGTAAAAAATTGGATAGATTTTGCTATTAAATGACACCAAAATGGTGTCTATAAATCAATGAAGAAGTCACTATGAGTTTTCAAAGGTGTAAAGTCTGTTTTGATGCACCCACTTGTTATTTTCACTGCCCGTATTATTCTCCGGCAGCTGAAGAGCTGGTTCTCCATGTTTAGTGCCTTGCCTACAACCTACAATGACACTGCGACCTGCTATGAGGTCTGTAACACTCAGACCATCCTGACCCCGACACACACTTAAAAATCTTGTGAATATATGATGTTAAGTGGAACTGGCTGATGTTAAAATGTGTGTTTTGATGAACCTACTATATGGAATATTGTGGCAGCACTTAGTTCTTCGATGTATAGGTTCAACGGTAGGGGAGCAGGAATGCATCCTTGTCTCAGCACTTTTAAATCCGAGCAGTTCTCTCTTGGACTTGCATTCTTGTCGTTCGCTATAGGTTCTTCTCAAGTTGCTTAGTACCCGAGTTTCCCTACAGCTTAGGCTTTTTTTTTTTTTTTTTAATTTCAGACATTTGCTCTAAACATTCTTTTATAAGAACAGATACCGACAGAAAATTCTGCGATTTCAGTGCAAAATTCACCGATTTTGACACAAAATTCGGTGATTTCGACATCAAATTGAGTGACTTCGACGCAAAATTCGTCGATTTCAACACAAAATTCATTGCTCCTATAAACATACCTCATAGTTAACACGATGGAATGGGTTGCTAATATTGTGCATGAAATCTGTGCCAACAATTTCATACACATTGCAGAAGTCACTGTCCTTAAGGTAATTTAGCTTTCTCATCTGTCAACACTGTAAAGTCTCTATGGAAAAATTCCATCTGTAATTGAATTTCATCATGACGTCAGTAGAGCACTACTGCAGTTAAGAAAGGCTGCTCGAAGACCCTGTACCACATTTTTCCTACAGCATGAAATGAATGCTGTAAATGGCACTCAACTATATAGTTTACGTGCATGTAATGAAACGCACGACTGTGTTTCAGTCTGCACCCTCTAGGTACGGTCTGATACTTTTAGATCTATTATGCAGTAGTCGCTGTTTCTTTAAAAGTTTCTTTACCGTGACTGCCTGCCATGGAGGGTCTCTTCAATCACGAACTGTTCTACTAGATTTACATATCCGGTGCATGGTCAACTATTCGTTTAAACTTGAGCCACAGTTCTTCTAAATGCTCCTGCCCGTAGGTGAATGTTTCTAGTTCCTCCTTAAACTATAACTCGACTGCCTCTTTACCTAGGTTATTATTATGTAGTATTTTTCCTAGTGGTGAGCTTCATATGGAGAATTTCTTCAGTTTCTTCCTTCAGTGTGCTGTATCTCTTTCCATGTTTCATGTCATCCATATGTTGAATCTTCGTCTCCCTCGTCCTGTAGTTACTTTGATCTTACCTTCGATGACATCGTGTATGAGCCCCTCGTGTCTTAAGTACGTGATCCATACAGTTGACCTTCCTTAGAAGAACTGTATTCCAAACAGTTTTTTTTCTCTCCTACGCTTCTCAGTACATCATCGTTAACACCGACCTGTCCACTTGAGCCGCGCGGGATTAGCCGAGCGGCCTCAGGCGCTGCAGTCATGGACTGTACGGCTGGTCATGGCGGAGGTTCGAGTCCTCCCTCGGGCATGGGCGTGTGTGTGTTTGTCCTTAGGATAATTTAGGTTAAGTAGTGTGTAAGCTTAGGGACTGATGACCTTAGCAGTTAAGTCCCATAAGATTTCACACACATTTGAACATTTATTTTGTCCACTTGATCTTCATTATTCTCCTCCAGTACCTCGTTTCAAAAATTTTCAGGTATTTTTACTCCATTTTTCTCGCGGTCCACGTCTCTGCTCCACACTGTGGAATGCTACAGATGTAGTTTCTTCCTTAACTACAAGCTCAACTTGCTGGTCACAAGAGTCCTCTTCCTATCGAATGCGGCTTCGGCTATGGTGGCTGTGATGATTTGAATTTCATTTGTACACTGGGCATCCTCTGTCAGCAAGTTTCTCAAGCACTTGAGCTGTATCACACTCTCGATTGTCGACAGTTATCTTCAAAGGTTTCTCCTATTTTAATACTTTGGATTTCTGGACGTTGATTTCCATGCCATATATCTTTTCAGTTTGTACCAACCTTTTCATCATCTTTTGCGGTTATCTTTGATTTTTGGCGAGAACTATCAGGTCATCCGCATACTTGATAGTATTGATGTGTCGCAATCCTATCCTGCAGTTTCCGCACGCTTTGAAAGCTTCTTTCACCAGCCATTCTCCACACAGGTTGAAGAGATAGACAATATCCTTGTCTGACTCCTCTTCCTATTTCCACGCTGCCTGTTTCTCCGTCGTTCAATCACACCTTTACTCTTTGTCCCAGATACAAGTTTTGAATTGGTTTCCGAGGTCTCCAGTTTATTCCTGTCTCCTTAAGGATTTTCATCAATTTTATCCAGTTGACTCTGTCGAAAGCTTTTTGCCAGTCTGTAAAACAAGCGCAAATTTCTTAGTTAACAACAAACTCTCTCCAACAAAACCCTCACTATGTCGATGGCGTCTCTCGTTCCTTTTCCTTTCCTAAATCCAAACTGGTCCTCTCGCATTACTTCTTCGATTTTGTGTTCCAGCCTTCTGTTGAGTATTCTTGCAATGATCATAAGGTTCAAATGGCTCTAAGCACTAAAGGACTTAACATCTGAGGTCATCAGTCCCCTACACTTAGAAACTACTTAAACCTAACCGACATCACACACATCCATGCCCCAGGCAGGATTCGAACCTGCGACCGTAGCAGGCGCGTGGAACCGGACTGAAGGGCCTAGAATCTCTCAGTCACAGCGGCCGGCTGCAATGATCTTTACCACATCTGAAATCAGACAAATTCTTGTGTAATCGCTACGTTTCTTGGCTTGTTTGTTATTCTTAAGAGCAACCATTGTGAAGTCACAAAAGTCATTAGGCTATTCTCCCGTTTCGTAAATGCGCGTCAGCGTCAGCGCTTTCAAACCTCTGTTTCCGATTTCTTTCAGCAATTCCACCGGTATGTTGTCGTCTCCTGCAGCTTTCCTCCCTTCAAGTCTTCTCTGCCTCCTTTGTAAATATACTGGGCTCTTTTCCGTCTTCACCAGTCGCCTCCCCTGTCTCTGTTCCGATATCTTGCGAACGAAATATCATAGAGTTCCTTTACGTATTCTTCCCATATTTTCAGAACCTTTACTTGTTAAGTAAGCATTTGTCCCCTAGAATCTTCTATTCCAAAGGTCCTTATTCTTTGTTCTTGTTCCCTATCAGCTACTTCGTCCTTTGGTACCTGTACATGAGGTGCTAAGTTCCTCTTCTCTGTAGTTCCTCTATTTCGTCGCACATTTCTCCTATGTACTTTCCCTTTGATTTGCGCCGTTTCTGTCCTGAGTGCTTTGTTAATTCTTCTACGTTGTTCTTCATTAACGTTTTTACGCTTCTCCTTCCCTCTATCTTCTCCAAATGTCATTGGTGATCCGTGGATTCCTCACTCGGTTTGCTATCCTCCCAACTTCACCCTTTAAAATATTCAACAAAACCAGTTTAACGTTTCGCCACTGCATTTCCACCCTTACTTTTTCACATTTCACTCCACTAAACCATTGCTCCAAAGGTTCTTTTACAGACCCATTGTTCTCTCTTAATTTTTCCAAGTCCCATCTCTGCTTTCTCCTCTCACGCTGTCGGATCCTCTTCAACCTCATACTGAAGTATGGCAGCCGGCGTAGACTTAGCATTTTTTACGCTGCTCTTCCATGAGTATTATTTACTCGACCTTTTCTTCAATCAAATGTTCATTGCCACCAAGTTGTTTTGCTGTAAGAATTCCACTACCATCCCAGCTCTGTCGATTCTTCTTGCTAATCCATATTGTCCCATGATGTTTGCTTCACTATCTTGTCAACCACACTATTCCAGTGATTATGGTGTTTACTCTTTTCTTCATTCATATTGGACGATGCCTTCTATTTAATCACACATTTTCTTCACTTCATTGTCGTCATGGTCTGATGTAGGCATGTACACTTGAACCATCAGAAAGTCCACTTGTTCTGCACTCATTTTCACAAACTCTAAGCCATCACTATGGCACTTCACTTTAGTCACACTTTGCACTATTTGATTTCTCATCAATATTGCTACACCCCATTCAAAACTTGTTCCACTGGAATAAAACTTCGTGTAAGTACCTGACAGTGCTTTACCACTATCTGCCCACATCTTCTCACTGAAACTCATTCTGTTCGCTCCACACTTGTCTATTTCTCTCTTCAAATTTTGCAGTATTCCTACTCTTCGAAGTGTTCTTATGTTCCATTTCCTAATCTTGAAATTAAAATGGTCATCGCTTATGATGACACCCAATGATGTACTCCCCACCTAGAGATCTAAACTGGGGAGTAATTTAGTTCTGGGATTTTTTTTTACTGCAGGAAATGCCATCACTATTGTCGGTCTACCGACGTCCAGGAGATATAATAGTATGGTAGTCTTTCCATTTACTTTCGACCTCACAGTATCATGGCGGAACAACTAGGCCATTATTGGTGTCTCCAATGAGTCTTCGATCTTAATCCATCTAAAGCATCGTTTTCTCTGTGCATCAAGCTGATAATGGTGACTGCTGCTGCCTGATACCAGCCTAGCCAGTGCGCCAGCTGCTCACCCCCTACGGTGCGGACGTTGTTTTGCAGGGTCACCTCTTCCGCCAGTTCCGCCATACCAATGTTATTCAACTCTGTGTTCACTGCCTTCGAAGTCTTCACGGTTACCCTGACAAGGGTTTCTCGTGATGTTCTATCACCCAGGCCTGGTGAACCAAGGTTTTTAAATGAGGTATTTTCCTCCTCCTTTCTCGACTGGGCTTGGGACTAGCTGTGGTAGAGGTTTAGGTTAATGAACATGTAAATCATCCTAGTTGTTGTAGTTACCCTTTGCACTTCAGTAATTATAGATGAACATTTTATTCACGCTGTTGAAGGTTGGATGCCAGGAAACCCAGTTTAGAGAGAGACAACAATTTATAATTTTTTTTAAATTTCGGTTAATATACTTGGATGGAAAGATAAGTTCAAATATGCATCTAATTTTGCAATGATGGCCAGCAATGAGGCTGATGTATCGTACATAATACTGTGTACTAGTGTAAAATACACATCCAAATTTGAAAAAATGAATTCCTCTAAAGTGTTCTGACAAACAAGCTCTGTGAGTCTTCACCAAACATTTCCATAAAATCCCTGCAACTAAATACATCACTTAATATCCTTGTCCACCACATGCTGGATGATGTTGCTAGCAAACATCAAGTTTCTGAATGTAGATTCCTGAAAGTGAGTGCACCACATCTTGCTCTCAGTGTTGTATATTCTCACTGCTCTTGCATATTCACGTTAGATAATGTGTTCTAACGACCTAGTTGATTAGTCACTATGGTGGTTGCTGGATTAGGTGATTAATGGTTGGGATCCTAGAATACCACCATCCTAGGCATGGATTGCACTGGTGCGGTAAGTGGGTGTCCATTAGACACTCGGGGAGACGTCAGAGAGAGAGCATTGGAGAACTGTTTAATTATTACTCAAAGTTAATGTGTTGTGTGATTGCCCAGAGGCCAGCACCCACGGGACATAAGCAGTGCGTCCCCAGTTGAAATGGGAGCTGCAGTCAGCACACTGTGGTGTGCAGACGTCAATGGTATAGTGAGCTGCTGGCCTAATAGGACAGGAACTCAACACCATAGCACAGTTTAGAGACCATTAGCACCCTCAGGCGAGAACAGCCAAGACCTACATGATCATGATGGTGAGCCCCACTTGAAGTGGCAGTACCCAACTGCAGAGTCTGCTCAGAATACAGGTAGGCAGCAAGAAGTTTGACTGCATAGGTCATGCCAGACGAGTGGCTCCACGTCCCCAAATGGGAACCAGAGGGTTTAACGCCAAAGTAGGCCTTCCAGGCAGCCCGCCAGTTGGAGGGCTCTAAGTCCACAGCAACGGATTTGACACCAGCAGCAGCTCCACAGCTAGCAGCTGCAACATCTGAAGAGGGTGGCTGGCTGAACCATGTACACTACTGGCCATTAAAATTGCTACACCAAGAAGAAATGCAGATGATAAACGGGTATTCATTGGACAAATATATTATACTAGAACTGACATGTGATTACATTTTCACGCAATTTGCGCCGGCCGGGGTGGCCGAGCGGTTCTAGGCGTTACAGTCTGGAGCTGCGCGACTGCTACGGTCGCAGGTTCGAATCCTGCCTCGGGCATGGATGTGTGTGATGTCCTTAGGTTAGTTTGGTTTAAGTAGTTCTAAGTTCTAGGGGACTGATGACCTCAGACGTTAAGTCCCATAGTGCTCAGAGCCATTTGAACCATTTTTTCACGCAATTTGGGTGCATAGATCCTGAGAAGTCAGTACCCAGAACAACCACCTCTGGCCATAATAACGGCCTTGATACGCCTGGGCATTGAGTCAGACAGAGCTTGGATGGCGTGTACAGGTACAGCTGCCCATGCAACTTCAACACGATACCACAGTTCATCAAGAGTAGTGACTGGCGTATTGTGACGAACCAGTTGCTCGACCACCATTGACCAGACGTTTTCAATTGGCGAGAGATATGGAGAATGTGCTGGCCAGGACAGCAGTCGAAAATTTTCTGTATCCAGAAAGGCCCGTACAGGACCTGCAACATGCGATCGTGCATTATCCAGCTGAAATGTAGGGTTTCGCAGGGATCGAATGAAGGGTAGAGGCACGGGTCGTAACACATCTGAAATGTAGCGTCCACTGTTCAAAGAGCCGTCAATGCAAACAAGAGGTGACCGAGACGTGTAACCAATGGCACCCCATACCACCACACCGGTGATACGCCAGTATGGCGATGACGAATACACACTTCCAATGTGCGTTCACCGCGAAGCCGCCAAACACGGATGCGACCATCATGATGCTATAAACAGAACCTGGATTCATCCGAAAAATGACGTTTTGCCATTCGTGCACCCAGGTTCATCGTTGAGTACACCATCGCAGGCGCTCGTGTCTGTGATTCAGCGTCAAGGGTAACCACAGTCATGGTCTCCGAGCTGATAGTCCAAGCTGCTGCAAACGTCGTCGAACTGTTCGTGCAGATGGTTGTTGTCTTGCAAACGTCCCCATCTGTTGACTCAGGAATCGAGACGTGGCTGCACGCGGATAAGATGCCTGTCATCTCGACTGCTAGTGATGCGAGGCCGTTGGGATCCAGGACGGCGTTCCGTATTATCCTCCTGAACCCACCGATTACATATTCTGCTAACAGTCATTGGATCTCGACCAACGCGAGCAGCCAAGTCGCGATACGATAAACCGCAATCGCGATAGGCTACAATCCGACCTTTATCAAAGCCGGAAACGTGATGGTACGCATTTGTCCTCCTTACACGAAGCACCACAACGACGTTTCACCAGGCAACGCCGGTCAACTGCTGTTTGTGTATGAGAAATCGGTTGGAAACTTTCCTCACGTCAGCACGTTGTAGGTGTCGCCACCTGCGCCAACCTTGTGTGAATGCTCTGAAAAGCTAATCATTTTCATATCACAGCATCTTCTTCCTGTCGGTTAAATTTCGCGTCTGTAGCACGTCATCTTCGTGGTGTAGCAATTTTAATGGCCAGTAGTGTATATACTCATAGCCTAGTAGACTTTCTGACACATGGACTGACTTAGGTCCCTCCTCAAGACTGGTTGCCAGCAGACTATGGTACCTTTGACTAAAGAGTGAAAGTTGTTTATACTGGTTTGGTGTGTACTTGTTTTGTTACAGCATCGGTTCATAGTCAGGTAAGTCACGATAAGTCCATGGCTCACATGCGAAGGAACTGTGCCATGATAGCTGCAATGGGTTCGCTTTCCTGCTGCGTGGTCGATATTTCCACTCCGTCTGCGCCCTGCAAAGTAGTAACTACCTGGCATCGTAGCACAGCTACTGTTGTATCAGTAAGTATCCTACAACGCAGTACGTTCGGTGGAGCTTTGGTAAGAACCGCTTTTGCAGTCCTTTCATTTACCAAAGGTCCGCCCTCGGTAGCTGAGTGGTCAGTGCGACGGAATGTCAGTCCTATGGGCCCAGGTTCGATTCCCGGCTGGGTCGGAGATTTTCTCTGCTCAGGGAGTCGGTGTTGTGTTGTCCAAATCATCATCATTTCATCCCCATTGGCGCGCAGGTCGCCGAAGTGGTGTCAACTCGAAAGACTTGCACCAGGCGAACGGTCTCCCTGACTGGAGGCCCTAGCCACACGACACTTATTTACCAAAGGTTGAATCTCAGTTTCTCTCCAGTTGCACCATGTGCATCATTTTGTGGTTCATCGCTGTCCTCATTCAATTCCAATAACATCGCCGACATTTCCGTGTTGAGCATTGCAGTTATTTGTGCTGAAGTCTGTCATAATTGTTAACTATACAGGGTCGTCCATTGATCGTGACCGGGCCAAATATTTCACGAAATAAGCGTCAAACGAAAAAACTACAAAGAACGAAACTTGTCTAGCTTGAAGGGGGAAACCAGATGGCGCTATGGTTGGCCCGCTAGATGGCACTGCCGTAGGTCAAACGGATATCAACTGAGTTTTTTTAAATAGGAACCCCCATTTCTTATTACATATTCGTGTAGAACGTAAAGAAATATGAATGTTTTAGTTGGACCACTTTTTTCGCTTTGTGATAGATGGCGCTGTAATAGTCTCAAACATATGGCTCACAATTTTAGACGAACGGTTGGTAATAGGTAGGTTTATTAAATTAAAATACAGAACGTAGGTACGTTTGAACATTTTATTTCGGTTGTTCCAATGTGATACATGTACCTTGGTGAATTTATCATTTCGGAGAACACAAGCTGTTACAGCGTGATTACCTGTAAATACCACTTTAATGCAATAAATTCTCCAAATGAGGTCCGTCAACCTCAATGCATTTGGCAATACGTGTAACGACATTCCTCTCAACAGCGAGTAGTTCGCCTTCCGTAATGATCCCACATGTATTGACAATACGCTGACGCTTGTTGTCAGGCGTGGATCACGATAGCAAATATCCTTCAACTTTCCCCACAGAAAGAAATCCGTTGACGTCAGATCCGGTGAACGTGCGAACTATGGTATGATGCTTCGACGACCAATCCACCTGTCGTGAAATATGCTCTTCAATACCGATTCAACCGCACTCTAGCTATGTGCCGGACATCTATCATGTTGGAAGTACATCGCCATTCTGCAGTTTGCAAACTGCTAATACCATGCCACCTGGCGAATCACAGTGAAATCTGCAGTGACATGATCAAAAGGGACTTTAAAATATGCTCTCTCCGTTGGTTATTAGTACACATGGGTGAGCATTATGGATCTGAAGCTATTAGGCGTCAAAACTCGAAAAATCGTTTGTAAACACCTCACATAGCTTCAGTTTATTTCAGAATTACAGACCACTGAAAATGACAGCGAGCCTTCTCGTACATTATGTTCTGTAGAGCATTCACAAATAATTGCAAGTCGTTTTAGAGTGCAAATGAAATGTTCAGAATACTCAGAAAACACTACAAAGACGTGCAAACGAAGATCATCATCACAGTCTTCAAAAGACAATGTCGTCTTGCTGCGGCCTCTCATCTATATCTTCATTTCTTGATAATTTTGATACTTTTGACCACCAGTAGATCTGCTACTATTTTCTTTGTTGACTTCCCTTGGTTTTCTTTCCAAAAACTTTCCCTCTAAATATTTATTACAAATTTATTGTATCCAAATAAATGTCCAAAACCCTATGTTTCTGTTCTTTGCAAATTTGCTGTAAGGTTTCTGTGTTCATCGATCTCTTTCCAAACATCTTCACTGAATTTTTGTTTCTGCCAGCAGCCCATCGCTAAGACAAGAAACAAAGGTGGGAAACATTACCTTTTTTGTCTTCCACATACCTTGCCAAAAGCAATATGAATAAGGAAACCAAACAGCTAACATTACCCAAATCAAAGTTCTACTTTCATCAGTCACGAAATAAGTAATTAAATGGGAAGTTCTGGTACACAAGATGGAAACCAAACATCATCGTGTAAGTTCTGTTGCTAGAATGGTAGTGTGAGTAGTGGGGCAACCTTCGTACGACGACACGCTGAATTTTTACCAAATTTATTCAAGGTGACGGCGATGACGTCATCCAAGATGGCGGCTTGTAGACTTGGCAGCAGCGCATGACGTCATTCAAGATGGCGGCTATTGGCTGGAAAATAGGCCAATTGTGCTACATCCACTAACCTAACCCTCGAGAAAAAATGGCGAGAAATTTATAATTTTGGCAGGAAAATAGGTCAATTGGGCTACACCCACTAACCTAATCTCCAGAAGAAATGGCGGGAATTTTGAATTTTGGAGGGAAAATAGACCAATTGGGCTTTGTCACTAACCCTCCATAAAATTGGCATCTAATTCAAATTCCAACAGGATATTGCATGCAAAGCCTTACTTTTCTTTATTATTACTCATTATTATTCAGTATCATTTATTATCATTTATAATCATTCATTATTATTGGCCTACTTCCACTATAAAAATTAGCTGCAAATTCAAATTCCAGCACGATAAGGGTTTCAAAACCGGACTTTTCTTTATTATTATTGATTATCATTCACTATCATTCATCATTTATTATTATTTACTATTATTATTGGCCTACCTCCACTAGAAAATTGCGCCAAATTCAAATTCCAACACGATAATGTCCCGAAAACTGTACGTCTATTTATTATTATCATTTGTTATTTATTCAAGATGTCTGATTTCGGTGGGGAGAAAGCCATTTGCGTTACATCCATAGCAAAAAATCTGCCACAAGTTCAAATTACACAAAATAATCTATCACACATACAAACTTTCGCCTTCACTTACCTTTTTTCACTCGCAACCCATCAAAATCGCGTCAAATAATAAAGTGCACTTATAGTAACCTAAGTCACGTCCTTTGATTTTGCAGGGGGAAAGGGACTGAAGTCTTTATTTCAAGCAGTACGGTCATCACTTGTTCTCCAACACAATCAGTACACATCGTCGAGATCACAGTGCAGTCGCCACGACGTCCACGCTACAGCTGTATTAGTTGAAAGCGTCGCCGCATCCGGCCCCGTGTCCCAGGCGCCACGTCACCGAGTGAGCGGCCACATAGCCCTGCGCGCCACGGGTAAGGGAGCTCTGGCCCCGGCGGCCAGCGTGCGTGCTGTGGCATACGGCGGTGCGCTGGCGGCGGCCCGCGCTAGCCGCTGAACCGGCGATCGCTCCCACGTCGTAAAAATGATTTCGCCGGACAGCCTGGAACTTGCCGAGTTTGACGTCACAGCAGTCCCTTGCCTGTTCACCACGTGTATTTGTCACCTCCGCACGTTTCCCGCCAAAATTGTTTGCCTCGGAGCTGAATCACACATTGGTCAGCCGTTCCACAAAGAACGCTCTGCCACACTTCTGCTGCGAAAGTTGTTTTCCTGGGCACGTTCAAACATGTCGATGCCGGCCGTTCACCGTCCACCACGTGTCTTTGTGCGACCGAGAACGCCGTGCTACACTTTTGGCGCCAAAGTTTGCTCGACAGTGGAATCCGCCATGACTGTATAACAGCACGTTTGGTCGCCACGAGAACGCTCGCTAATTGACTCTCTCTCGCGCACGTGTTATACCTGGACACTCGCTGCGCCGCTGCCCCGATTACATCGCACACCCTCCACACACGTGACGGACATAGTCTTCTGTAAATATGCTAACTCCCACATCGCTCATCTAACCTATCAATTACCTAAGTACGTAATTACATTTCAGTTTTAATCATATTAAATAATTCATTTTACAATTTCATATACGTATGCAAACGTGTTGAACTACCTAATTTCAATTACTTTTTGAGGACCAGACCGCCACCTCTTCCTAGTAACCAGCTCCGAGTTTGAATTCTGGCAGTAAAGAAAGGTCACTTCCGCTTTCTCTACCAACCTAAGAAAATTGTTGGAAAGAAAGCGCACTTGTACTATCTTCAGCCACCCGACGGCCACTTCCTCCTAGGAACCAGCGCCAAGTTTGGATTCTGCCAGTAAACAAAGCTCACTTGCACTTCCGTCACCAACCTAAGAAAATTGTTGCAAATGAAGCTCATCACCACTAAACTAAGCCACCAGGACTCAACCTCTTCCTACGCGTTTTGGATAAAAGGATTCACCCTGCACTAGGCCCATGGATGGAGGAACGAATTTACTTTATTTAGGAATGGAGTATATGTATCATACCGACATGTCCCACACCATACAGACCTTCAAAACACTCCTACATAACTCATTTTTAATGCTCTAGACACACGCTTGCTAATTGTAAACAGTTAAGAATAACGCATAGCACAGGCTACAGACACGCGAACTGCTCGTAAATAATGCAAAACATTTACGTCCAAATAGCCAAACAACTCCTAATTTTCGGAAATAATTTCAGTGCATAGGCTGATGGAAGGAGGAAGGAGTGTACTTTTATTTATTTGGGACATATCATTTTGAAACTTTTGCATCTCATAGGTTTCGATATGTAAGGCTGTCTTAAGGCAGGTTCTGATCTCCAGTAGTGCACTACACTTGGCAACACAACCACACCCATCAAGGTATTCATTCCAACCCAGACCTGTAACTCCTCTACAGATAAATTTGTCCAGTTATTTGTTGACTCACTCACAGTGTGACCAGATTGCCGTTTTTGCGCAAAAACCGCTTAGACTGCGCTGTGCTGCTCGGGGAAGTAAGGAAGGACTGCACTCTATTTATTTCAAGCCCTTTTATTTAGTTGTGGAGTATATTTGTCACAAAACACCCGCACTGATCCGACTGTGGTCATCTGACACA
Organism: Schistocerca americana; assembly: GCF_021461395.2. NCBI lineage: Eukaryota > Metazoa > Arthropoda > Insecta > Orthoptera > Acrididae > Schistocerca > Schistocerca americana. The sequence goes on from NC_060120.1 coordinate 570,311,101, forward strand.
GGCCACAAACATGTAAACAACTCCTAATTACACCACACAATAGCAAACTGCTCTTAAATAATGCAGTACGCAATATCCGCAGACGAGCTCTGTACTCTTAAACTCTCCAAATAAAGCACAGCACAGTGCACAGACATGCTCGCAAAATAGTGCAACAGACGCACCCTAACACCCCCAGCTGCCAAACCGACCAAAAGTCTCTGCTCGGCCTCCCCCAAACATGACCTCAACACAGTCGCATTCGTGCCTAACACTGGACAAATTGATATCACCTATGCGCCTTAGATTACGCTCCAAGGCAGGCCGCGCGCGCATGCGGTCGGCGGGAGAAGGGGTTCCAGGGCCTCCAGCCAAGTTCAGCTTCAGCGTACTCGTGACAGCCGACCAGAAAGGGCACTCTCCTCTGACACATGTGAAAGCTCCATTGTTCTTCTCAAGTATACCGCCAGCGTCTCAGGTCTGGACCTGCCTTCACGTCTATTGTCAGAATAGCCCATAGCTCGTTGACACACACGATTAACGCCGCCGCGAGAACATATACTGCTCGCATGCAACCGAGATGGTGACGGAAAACCAATCACTCTGATCTGCGCTACAGGGGCGTGTAATGATTGAGAACACTATTTTTTTTTCAAACAACTTATTTAACCATACAGTATATCTATCACACTATCACTAAACACCCACCCAGATGTGCCCTGGGCCATGTTGCACAGCCCACAGACACGCACCCAATCGTAATTTCAGTACACACAATAGCAAACTGCTACTAAATAATTCTTCACACTGATGTGTAAATACGCTCAGTACTCGTAAACTATCCAAATAACGCATAGCAGAGCCTGCAGATCCGTTCGCAAAATAACTCAGCAGACGTGCGCAGGTACCCCCTTCGCACCCTGTCCACAGGATCGTGAAGTCACGCATCCGTCTGATTTCAGACCTCGCACAGCCCCTGCTCGGCTTCGGCAAGCGGTCGACGCGCTCGTCAGCTGTCAAAGCACACACAGACGTCCGTCCAGGACTGCGATCCGTCACAACCCCGAGCCGCGACCACCGAACGCGGGTGAAAGTCAGCTTTATATCAACGTAGCATAATTCCAAAACGCAGCCTCCATACGCTAGACACATCATAGCAGTACATGTCTTTACCTCCTATGACACAATAGCACACTGCGCATTGCTCCTGACACGACATTACAAGGCCCTTTAACTAAACATAACTACACATCCCTGCTCTCGCCTCGTCGCGTGACCAGCCATCTAAAACCTTCTCAATATTATACTTACTTTGCAATATTTTTTGAAAATAAGATCTAATTTACTCCTCCTACCGCGCCTAACCTTACACGCGTCCTACCATCAACATACGCAAACGTCCTCAACCCTATCTTGAGGCTCATATATCACCCAACAAATCATGTCCATCAATCAATTTACCATTCTCATCTCCTCTTTTCGAATTAAAACGTAGCCTGTATCTAAACACCTGTCAACTCATCTTTCTCGCACTTTCAACAGTAAAATTAATTTTACACACACCCCGAAATACCAAACGCAAATAAAAAGTCAAACTTTTATACAGAGCATCAAGCACATTCGACACTCACACCAATATTCAAAGCCTGATCCATTGCCGCAACATTCTTCCAGTGCTCGATTTGGAACTATTTTTCCGCTCTTAACTGTTGTCACTGGCAGTCGTATATCACTATCTATAGATTGCATAAATTACCACATAAGGAAAATCTCGCGCCACCGTTTAGAGACTCCTATATCCGAACACATAGCTTTATTCAACAACTATCACTTGCTCTTATCTAATAACTCATCCATCAGGTCTGGGGGCAAAGTCACCCCTTTCTGTCTTTCTTTCAGCAGTAGACTGCTATTTTTTACAGTGGTAGCTAAAGTGCGCCATCAACTTAACATCACCAATCGCGAAACATATCTCCAAATACATATTCACTCTTACTCAATTACACAGCGTTCCCGCTGAGCTGAGGACATGACCTTCAATATTACAGTTCTTAACCCAATAACCACCAAAACAAGTACTAAATGCTCAAACTAATCCCATAGCACCTTACAAAGAGAGCATCCGAGCGCCGGCGGCGGCATGTCAAAGCCACATATCTGTCCATCTAAACAGCCGTCCACTCAGCCGAAGTGGGTTCTCTCTGCACCTGCTCTCCAGTTATTGTCTAACGACATACAGTGCACAAATGGATTCCTGAATAGCGCAGATCTCTATCCCCCCCCCCCCCCCCTGCATCGCCAACTGGACATGTAAAGAGTGTCTCCCCCAGCCAGCGAACCCGAAGTCATTCACTCCTCGCTGACAATTTCCATTCACAAATCTTAAACACTCGCACATATAAAACCATATTCACCCCTGCCAAAACTCACTTAATAATAAAAAAGCATTCTCCCTTTCTAAGCACAGATGAGTATGCATTTATCTTCACCCATTTGATCTATGCAATTTAAGTTGGAGAAAGACATATCCATTGCCTTCTGCAGCCTGTATATAAACAGAACGAAGTTAGTACAAGTGCCCTTTCTTTCCAACAATTTTCTTAGGTTGGTAGAGAAAGCGGAAGTGACCTTTCTTTACTGCCAGAATTCAAACTCGGAGCTGGTTCCTAGGAAGAGGTGGCGGTCTGGTCCTCAAAAAGTAATTGAAATTAGGTAGTTCAACACGTTTGCATACGTATATGAAATTGTAAAATGAATTATTTAATATGATTAAAACTGAAATGTAATTACGTACTTAGGTAATTGATAGGTTAGATGAGCGATGTGGGAGTTAGCATATTTACAGAAGACTATGTCCGTCGCGTGTGTGGAGGGTGTGCGATGTAATCGGGGCAGCGGCGCGGCGAGTGTCCAGGTATAACACGTGCGCGAGAGAGAGTCAATTAGCGAGCGTTCTCGTGGCGACCAAACGTGCTGTTATACAGTCATGGCGGATTCCACTGTCGAGCAAACTTTGGCGCCAAAAGTGTAGCACGGCGTTCTCGGTCGCACAAAGACACGTGGTGGACGGTGAACGGCCGGCATCGACATGTTTGAACGTGCCCAGGAATACAACTTTCGCGGCAGAAGTGTGGCAGGGCGTTCTTTGTGGAACGGCTGACCAATGTGTGATTCAGCTCCGAGGCAAACAATTTTGGCGGGAAACGTGCGGAGGTGACAAATACACGTGGTGAACAGGCAAGGGACTGCTATGACGTCAAACTCGGCAAGTTCCAGGCTGTCCGGCGAAATCATTTTTACGACGTGGGAGCGATCGCCGGTTCAGCGGCTAGCGCGGGCCGCCGCCAGCGCACCGCCGTATGCCACAGCACGCACGCTGGCCGCCGGGGCCAGAGCTCCCTTACCCGTGGCGCGCAGGGCTATGTGGCCGCTCACTCGGTGACGTGGCGCCTGGGACACGGGGCCGGATGCGGCGACGCTTTCAACTAATACAGCTGTAGCGTGGACGTCGTGGCGACTGCACTGTGATCTCGACGATGTGTACTGATTGTGTTGGAGAACAAGTGATGACCGTACTGCTTGAAATAAAGACTTCAGTCCCTTTCCCCCTGCAAAATCAAAGGACGTGACTTAGGTTACTATAAGTGCACATTATTATTTGACGCAATTTTGAACTTGTGACAGATTTTTTGCTATGGATGTAACGCAAATGGCTTTCTCCCCACCGAAATCAGACATCTTGAATAAATAATAAATGATAATAATATTGATGTACAGTTTTCGAGACATTATAGTGTTGGAATTTGAATTTGGCGCAATTTTCTAGTGGAGGTACTCCAATAATAATAGTAAATAATAATAAATGATGAGTGATAGTGAATGATAATCAATAATAATAAAGAAAAGTCCGGTTTTGAAACCCTTATCGTGCTGGAATTTGAATTTGCAGCTAATTTTTTGGTGGAGGTAGGCCAATAATAATGAATAATAATAATCGTAATAATAGTAATAATAATAATAATAAATGATAACGAATGTTAATAAATGATAATGAATAATAATGAATAATAACAAAGAAAAGTAAGCCAGAATGAGATTTTCACTCTGCAGCGGAGTGTGCGCTGATATGAAACTTCCTGGCAGATTAAAACTGTGTGCCCGACCGAGACTCGAACTCGGCAAAGGTCCCGAGTTCGAGTCTCGGTCGGGCACACAGTTTTAATCTGCCAGGAAGTTTCAAGAAAAGTAAGGCTTTGCATACATTTTCCTGTTGGAATTTGAATTTGATGCCAATTTTATGGAGCTGAGGGGGTTAGGTTAGGTTGGTGGACATAGCCCAATTGGTCTATTTTCCCACCAATATTCAAAATTCCCGCCATTTTTTCTTGAGGGTTAGGTTAGTGGACATAGCACAATTCGACTATTTTCCCGCCAAGAACCACCATCTTGGATGAGGTCATGCGCTGTTGCCAAGTCTACATGCCGCCACTTATAAGACGTCATCGCCGCCATCTTCAATAAATTTGGCAACAATGCAGCATGTCGTCGTACAAAGGTTGCCCCACTACTAGTGCGTGCATTGACTAGTGTTGAGAAATGAAGTTTGTGGCCGTATCACTTTACATTATGAGGTATCTTATATGCAAGAATGTACAAACAAAACAGTGTTGTACACTTGGGATAAACTAAACATGGTTGCACTGTTTTCCCCGTGTACCCATCATGAGTTAAGTTTTCTTTTGTTTCACTAGAGTACTGTGGACAAATGTTGGAATAGTTCTGACTTTAAGGCTCCTTACAAGAATTATGTTTCTTTTTGTCATTAAACCATAATACCATGATGTGCCCAGTCTCCTCATCAAAGTAATCAATTGATAAATAAATCAACTACTGTTAATCATCATGGACCATTGTACAATCCCTATTTCTATGTGAAATCTATCATTCATTATATAATACAGATATATGCTGCTATTTACAATTGTTAAACAAAAAGACAAGATTGAATAGTCTACACACCTGCACATTTTATCTCTTGAATTCCCCCCCCCCCCAGAATAAGTATAAAACATTGATTTCATTTCAATCCTTGCCAATTGTACAACAACTTCGTTCCAAATGTTGCCTCTAGTGTTGTGAGATGCTCCCTCTACCTCTTCTTCCACACATCACTTTCAGACCAGCAAAGAAACATTTGTTTAGATAGCATGTGCGTATGTGACAGCAATGTCCACATATAATGACTGCAAAACTTATCACTTGTCCTCAGTAAGAGGGAAATACTGCTACATGTGCAGCTTGCATTGTTGGCATATTTCTGATGACATTATGCAGTGTTGCAAATTACGTCCCCACTTCCTTCCACCCCACACCCCTCTGACATCATAATCCAAGAAGGCAGAACTTGGCCACTTGTCCTGTTTAAAATGCTGAGAAATTCAAAAAATTCCAAGAAATTCAAACAATTTCATTTTAAAAAGATGGGATTGTCAAAAATCCAACATGGTGGACTTAGGCCACTTGCGCCAAATATAAAATGATAATATATTAAAAAATTCTACCTTTTCCCCCAATCTCTCATATGAATAGGATAGATGAGCGGAGGTATGGTGGGGGAGTCCTGTTGAGCGCCAAGACACTAATAAGACATCATTCAATTAATAGACTTTTATTTCCGAATGTTTTACAATCACTTTGCCTTCACCCACTGCTACGTAGCAGTGGCTTTGCTGAACCTGCGTTGCATGAAGGCACAGGGTAGCAAGTTAGTGCCCAGCGAGGAATCTGCAGGCGCAGGCCCTGGCATTGTCTGAGGTCAGTGTCATGGTTCCATTGTAGGAGGGTCTGGGGACTGACATGTTGCTACAACCCGAAATGGCTGTGGACATCTGTTGAAGTCTCAGCCCTCTCGTTGAGGCAAGCTCTGCTTAGACTAAGCCCAGCAATCTGCATACCCTTGTTATTGGTTGTTGAGATGATATGTAGGTGGAAAACCTATCATCGACACAAGGGACAGCTTGAGAGGCAGTCCTAGCACAAAGCCAGAAATGTGGTACCCATACTGCCCAGGAGTGGTGGCACAGGTGGCCTGCTCCTAAGTTGAACAGCTTGTCGATGAGTACATCGGTTCTTTAACCACAGAAGATTGGCCTGGCCCTCATATTCAGTCAGTCACCTCCATTGTTACCAGCAGGAATGGAGCTCACAGAGTGAAATTTCCCTCTACAGCCAGATGGCTGCAGAATCAGATCATTGAACTCGTAAGTGGTGGTGGCCATACACACTATGCTGTATTCACCAGGGCATCCTGAAACTAACAGATCTGACCATCCTTTGGTATCAGTGAGGCAGACGGAGTGGCCTAACTCAGAGTGAGTGAAAGGAGGGTTTTATAGTAGTCAATGACTTGATTCCCCTCCCCCACCCCCCCTACTCGTGACCAAATGTGCTCTCGTTTCCTGAGCCTGTCAGCAATCTCGGCTCGACTACGTAGAACTTCAGACCTTCAAAACGTTTCTTTTTGAAAAGTTTGCAGCCTGAAAGGCGTTCTTATGTCATACCTAGGTGAAGTTACTATACATAACCCCTTTACAGAAGAGTATTGTGTCTGCTCTGCTCTGTTATATAAGTGTTGAATCAGGTGTTACTGATATTCTCACTCACACACTATGAGGCAATAAACTCCCTGTATGTTTATATTTAGATTCTTTTGAGTGCTCACATTGGTTATGCTACTGCATCCTCGACACACGTGTTCCACAAAATTGTTCCATGTGTTCTCACAAAATTTTATTCCTACACTTAATTACTGTTCTGCTGCGCAACAAAACTCCGTCATAGCCGGCCCCAAGCCCGGTTGAGAAAGGAGGAGGGGGAGGAGTAACACCTCATTAAGAACCTTGGTTCACCTGGCCCAGGTGATAGTACCTCGTGAGGGCCCCTTGCGAGGGGTACGGTGAAGACCTCAACGGCAGCGGAGGCGGAGAAGATGGACTTCAGTACGGCGGAGCTGGCGTAAGAGGCACCGTATCTCTTTGGGCACAAAAAGAGTACAAGTAGCGACTGAACCCCAGTGGGGCAGCTACAGGCCGCGTCTGACTCATGGTGAGCGGCTGCCTTTAGGCTGGGCATCCTACTGCCTATGTGGAAAGTAACAGAAAACTACCACATTACATTCTCAAGCAGTACATGGTACGTCTCTCCATGTGAAAGATTCCGGAGCTATAACTTCCTCTCATTCGGATCCCGGGGAGGGGAACACATTGAGAGTAGATGTATTTGAAAGGAAGAAAGGGACAGTGAAGGGAGGAAAGATACGGATTGGAACATGGAATGTGAGGACACTACTGCAAGTGGGAAAGCTAGAGAATGCAAAACAGGAGATGAAAAGGAACAGATTAGATGCCCTTGGTTTGTGTGAAATGAGATGGGGAGAGAATGGGGAGGTAAAAAGTGGAGATTGTAAGCTCTTTTACTCAGGGGAAATCAAGAGTGGTGAGAATAGAGTAGGAATATTGATAGGGTATAAGTTGAAAAATAAGGTAATGAAGGTACAATATATTGATGGAAGACTGATGAAGATACAACTGAAAGGTAGTTCAAAAGATTTGGTATTAATACAGGTATATATGCCAACCAACCAGCATAGAGATGAGGAAGTGGAAGAATATTATGAGAAAATACAAGAACTCATCGAGAAAGAAAATAGAAATGCCTGCGTTATCATCACGGGGGACTGAGATACAGTGGTGGGTGAAGGAAGAGATGAAGATACAGTAGGAAAATTTGGATTGGAAATGAGAGAGGTGAACGACTAAGTAGTTTCTCTAAAGAAAATTCATTAGCAGCGGATAGCACATTATTTGAACACCACAAAAGGAGACGTTACACATGGATATCAAATTTGAATAGGGAAAGATATCAGCTGGACTACATCCTGATACAAAAAAGGTTTAGAAACTGTTTGAAGAATGCTAAAGCTTATGCAGGAGCGGATATAAATTCAGACCGCAACCTAGTGATGGGAGAAGTACAATTGAAGTTGAAAAAAGTCTGGAGAGGTAAAGCAAAGGAAAGACTAAACATAGAAAGACACAAAGAGGTAGGAAAGGCATCAGATTTGGAGAACAGATTTATGGAAAAATGGCAAAGAGGTAGTGTTGATGAAAGTGTTAATGACAAATGGATAAAAATGAGGGAAGGACTCATGGACTCTGCAAAAGGAGTACTAGGAATTAGAGTATCCCTAAGCACCAGGAAAGAATGGATAACAGTAAACATGTTGAAAAAGAGGGAAGAGCGGAGAAAGTGGAAAAGTGTATAAAACTGAAGAAGACAAAAAGAGGTACAGGAAACAGAATAATGAAGTAAGAAGAGAAACTGAAGAAGCAAGAGATAAATGGATGAAACAGAAATGCGACGAAATAGAGAAAATGGAGAGAGAGGGAAAGTATGAAATGATGTATAGACTGGCTAGTGAGATAACATGGAATAACATGGAAATAGAAAGAGCAGATGGTACTCTAGCAGAAGAACCATAGGAGATTTTGAACAGATGGCAATAATATGTTGAATGTCTGTATAAGGGGCAAACTTCCAGACATTTTTTTACCCATACTGCTTCAGATACAGCACTTTGTAATCATGCACATAGTTGTTCGAATTCGTCACTTAGTGTGCACATCATCATGTCCGAACTGAGGAAGAAAATGTCTATCTCATGCTTGTCAAATAGCCAGTAAGTTTTACGTAATGTGCTTGCCATGTAAGATCGCGAAAAATATTCCGTGTCGATCGCTTGCAACTACGGAAACCTTCTGCAGTTACGGGAATATACTTCACAGCACCATTATTCACGAAGAAAGTGCACATTCTCAACAAATAATATATCTGCCTCTTCACTTGTGGCGCGGCTGCTACGGTCGCAGGTTCGAATCCTGCCTCGGGCATGGATGTGTGTGATGTCCTTAGGTTAGTTAGGTTTAAGTAGTTCTAAGTTCTAGGGGACTGATGACCACAGATGTTAAGTCCCATAGTGCTCAGAACCATTTGAACCATTTTTTTTCTTCACTTGTGCTACTATCCACGGTATCCACCGGGAACTCTGCTCGGTTATGACTGCTGAAAACATTTCTATCACTCCAAAGCCAATCTAAAGAAAAATGTATGCGGTAACTACCTCTGTCAGGATACAGCCGTAGTTCTGTGCAGTTGGTGCAGTAGATAGCACTGTGGGTTAGCACACAGGAGGTCGAGGGTTCGGTTCTCGGTCATGGGATATTTGTTTTTATTTGCTAAAAGTAGTCTGCGTGGAACGGTATCTGGCTGCTTAATCGTCGTACAGCGATTACAGTAGGTCTGCTACAAAACATTTGCAGTTACGAATAACGAATATGGAAATTGAAATACAATCGTTTTCATTGGTCAGCTTTTAAAGAAACCTTCTGCACATCTTGGCACGAATTGTTTCCCACCGCTGCATCTACTAGATTCCAAACTTGTTTTGTGTGTATCCTCCCCCAGTGATTCCATCGATTAATACCAACTATAATTCTTGCCACGTGCAGGTCCATTACGATCAATTACGCCTTACGTCATCAGTAGGGCTAGTAACGAGCATCGAAAGTAGTTTCAATGGGACCATTGGGGGAGGATACACAGAAAACAAGTCTGGAATCTAGTAAATGCAGTGATGTGAAACAATTCGCGACCACGACATTCAAAAAATTTCTTTAAAAGCTGACCAACGGAAGCGATTGTATTTCCATTTCTGTGTTCATAATACGTAACTGCAAATGTTCCGTAGAAGACCACCTGTAATCGCTGTATGAAGATTAAGTCGCCAAGTACGGTACCATGCAGACTACTTTTAACAAACAAAAACAACTAATCCACAAACGAGAATCGAACCCTCGACCTCCTGCATGCTAACCCAAAAGACTAGCCACTGCACCAACTACACAGCCGTCTCCTGACAGAGGTAGTTATTGTACACGTAATTACAGTGTTGCCAGATTACTGATCTTTGACGTCCATTTACGGCCCGAAATATGGGCAGGACGAAATTTTGTGAGAAAAATTTTTGTATTGCCAATATGTGAGGAATCTCGCTGCGAAGTCCGTGTGCGCGAATTTTTCTTCACCCTGTACATTTTCACCAAACATGTATTTGACTGTGGATTTACCTTTAAGAAATCGGTGAAAATTTGTGTAAATAGCTCGAAAACTTCTTTTTTGAGTGCTTCACTAAAAAGTTGAATGTATGTACATTCTCTAGCTGGCTTGGTGCTGCATATTGTTATAGTTAGTCAGAGGAGTATAAAGCGGCGTAACTTTAGTGTTGTTTCATGCTGGAGTGGTAATGATGTTGCTATAAATTGCTCCCACAATCGTTAGAAATACATCATCGCTGGGTTAGACTCCTCTGATGCATGGTCTGAGTCATGCACCATGTGACGTCAGCTGGTCTCTCTTTCACAGGCAGGCTCTGTCACGCTCCGGTGGCTAACACAGCGCAGAAGATCTGATCTCTATGGATTTAGGAAAGGGCAACATGCAATCGGAGAAACATGAGGTAGCCTTGGGGGAGGGGGGCGCTCATCATTGTTTAAACAAATAAATAAATGTTCCTATCCTATTACACACAAAGTGGCAATTGTTTAATCCAAAAGTGGGCTGGTACGTTAAACTTTGGGCAACTGGGACTAGTGGAGCTAGGAGGTTTCTAGGACATATAATTTATTCAAAATGGCGGATGTCCCCTCCCACCTCTCCCTCCTCCCCCCCTAAATAACGTCGCACCCTCTCCACCCCTCCCCCAGATATGGCGGAAAATTTTAGTGGGAAAATTAGGGCAATTGGGCTACATCCACTAAACCAACTCCCCCACCCCTCCCTCCACTCCCTTGGTGTCACCCATTTCCACCACCACCACGACCCTGGAAGTGGTAGGAAATGGTTAGTCTCAGTCCAGCTGCTGAAGAGGAAGATTAGATTAGTGTACTTTATTTATTTTTGGATGGAAACCATCATTCTGTGCTGGAGAGGAAGGCAGGGTATTATTAATTAATTTATTTGTAGCTCCACTGGGGTACCTCCAGTAACCTCACTTGGAGATGTGGGTGCGTGTTCACCTCAAGGTGCAGAGACCAACTGAGCTGGTTTGCACTACATCCACCAAAGGCTGCTGTTCGCCTGCTCCACTCTTACCTCCACTCCTATGACATCACCCACCCCCACTATCACCCCTTCCCTTCAAATGGTACAGTCTCTGTCCAGCTGCCAGAGAGGAAGGTTAGGTTAATGTAATTTATTTATGATTGTTTTTGGAGGGATACTGACTGCTGGACTGTCCTCCACACTCCACCACCCACCGCCCCCACTTTTCACTGCCTGCCACCCCTGCTTCTGCCACTTCTGCCCCCACTTGTTTCCAATTGATTGTATATATGTTCGCTAGAAGTTTGATGACTGCTGCCCTAGTTCCTACAATATAGCCACCAGAGTGAGTTCAAACTGTTGAACAGCTACCGCAACACTCCTCCACTACCTGCCCCAACTTTCTACCTCCCCCATCCTCATTTTCTGCTGATTGTGTGTGTGACTTAGCCTGCAATATCACTTGAAACTGTTCTACAACCACCGCACTGAGGAAAAAAGCTTATCTGTTAGTGCAAGTGTTACTACATGTCCTAATTACATAATTACATTGCTATAGATCGGTGGGAAACGCTTTGTGTGCTCACCTGAGAATCGATTCCAAAATCTTCACACTCAGTTCATTCATTTACAATACTGTATCACACCCCATGCACTCAAACATCGTTCAAGGCACTTAGTATGAAAGGATGGAACATCAAACTATCACAGAAGTACAGGAAGAGTTGCCTCCTGCAAATCTACATATGAATGGCTGCTGGGGGTGGGACATATTCTTAATTTCACATGTACCAACAGACTCATACATTGTTCAAAGCACCTGGCATGGAAGGGTGGGCCTGCAATTGACTGGCATTCATAGTTTCAGCAGCAGAAGCACCAAAGATTTTCCCTGGCTTGTCAACATGTCACTGAGGAAAGAAACCCTAACAGCTCTACTAGAATAACACACATAAAGTTATCAGCCATAGTTTCAGCAGCAGAAGCAACAGAGATTTGTCCTGGCTTGTCTACGAGGGTTGACTGAAAAGTAATGCCTCCACCTTCGTAACTCTTCAACAGTTGGCAGCATTGGTATGCGGCAGGTACTGGCTTGTTCCGTAGCCTCTTCTCTACAGCTCCAGTTGGTGGGAAGCCTTAGCACTGAACGGTTGTGTTGTTACAGTGTAAAGTGTGGAACGCTGCGCAGACTGTCGGTCAACGCGATTTAAGCACTGTGCAGTCTTTGAATTCTTGACAGCATAGGGTGTCACCACAAAGGAGATTCATCAGAGACTGAAAGCAGTTTATGGTGATTGTGTTGATGTGAGTACTGTGCATCATTGGACGAGTAAGTTTACAGATGTTCAGGTGGGAACATCTGACCTGCATGACAAACAAAGAGTTGGACGTCCTGTGACAGCAGCTACAGAGTTTCACAAGCAAAATGTTGACAGATTGATTCAGGACGATCGTCGTATAACTCAGAGAAATTGCAAGCACAATCGGCATTTCACAAGAACATGTGGGTCACATTATTGCTCTGCTTAGCCATCGGCATATCTGTGCACGATGGGTACCCCCACAGCAAAGCTTCAGAGACTGAATCTCACCACCATACGTCATCCTCCATACAGCTCAGATTTAGCATCATCTGACTTCCATATGTTCCCAATAATGAAAGACGATCTGTGGGGACATCATTATGCTTCTGATGAAGACATTGAGAGAACTGTGAGATTGTGGTTGCGGAAACAGTGTGTCGACTTCTTCTGTGACTGCTTAAGAAAACTTGTTCATTGTTGGCAGATATGTATCCAGTTGGCTGGTGATTATGTGGAAAAGTTAATATTGCTAATTAAAGATCACGTTCTAAGGATTATTTCTGCGTTTGATTTATTAAAATATTCCCATCCAAACCCAATTAACTATGGTAGAGGCATAACTTTTCATTCAACCCTCGTACATGACATTGAGAAAATAAATCCTAACAGACCAACTAGAAGCAAGTTCCGAGCAGGCACATGGGGGAGGGGTTTATTAGTTATTGGGAGCAGCGCCGGCTTTAGGGTGGGGCGACTCGGGCGGTCGCCCAGGGCGCCGGGGCCCAAGGGGCGCCACGTACTAAACACATGTAAAAAAAAAAATTACAATTTACAATCACTCATTTCGCGAAACTAAAATATTATTCAGTCTCATTCAACATACGTCGCTAATCTCACGAATGCGCGATGAATTCGGGGTAGCAGAAGAGAAATCATGCTGAATGCAATCTTCGTATTGTCTGCAACCATCCATGTTTGACGCGGGCTAGCACGGGCTCTACCAAAGCGCCTCTCTTATTTGTTTCAAGAACTGCAACAAGTTTGATTTAATTAATACGAATGTATTTATATCGAATATTTGTGACTTAATGACTCATGTACATTAATTAATAGATCTTGCAATGCGTGCACTGCATTCATAGAGAATTCTCCCCTAACTTACTGAAATAATACAGCGGCACACAATGTTTGTTAGACTGCATATGTTGGCAGCACTACGATTTGCACCCGCACGTCAGTAATTGTCAGTAAGAGCCGGAGGCAGCGGTCATGTTTTCGTGGCTGAATAATTGTGAGTGAAACGAGTGTCGTGACTGTGTCAACATTTTAATTTTCTGGTAGGTGCGAAAAACATTTTTATCTTTCAGTTCAGGTTTTTTCTAGTTACGTCTACTGATAGGTGAATTTCTTTATTTGTTATAGATCGAATATTGTGGTCGCGAAATAGAGCAGTGTCCAAGCAATAATTTGTCAAATTATTAAATCATGCCAGAAGAGAAGGAAATGATTAAAAAAAAGCTTTCTGGTTCAGAAAATCGGAAAAGAAAAGCTGAAAAAGAAAAAGTTCTTGAAGAAACTAAAAAGCACATGAATATTTATAAGTACCTTAAAGGAAATTCTAAGGCAAATACTTCAGATATTGAATCAAAAGTCCATGTATCAGTAAATATTTCTTCAGACTGTGAACAATTATACACAAAAAATATACAATCACCTATTGAAGGTGATCAAATTGACCAGCGCAGTACATCTTTGCATGAATCCTCTGATATTTCTCCAAGTCAAAATCAACGCATGACATCTGTGGTCGATGGAAGTATCAACGTTCTTGCAATAAAAGAATACAATGTTTCTGATGTAGGTACGTGGCCAAAAGTACTTAATACTAGAGATATAGATCGCATTATAATATGTGGACCCTCACAAGTATGTCTAAATAACTTTCCAAAAGATGAAAATGGGCGTCATTTCTCTTCAACTCATTACACAAGAGAACTATCAAACGAAGAAACTATCAGACGACGGTGGCTAGTTTATTCTGTATCAAACGACAGTGTCTTTTGCTTTTGTTGTCGACTGTTTGATTTAAAGTCAACTACTAATTTGACTACCACTGTGGGTTTCAGAAATTGGAAACATTTAAGTAAAGCTCTGAAACTGCGTGAAAATAGGTCCTAACCACAAAAAAGCATTTACTCAATGGACTGAAGCTTAAATCAGGTTTAAAGCTGGATTAACTATTGACAAGGAAGAACAAAAGCTAATTCTAAAGAAAGTTTACGATGGAGCAATGTGCTTCAAAGATTGATGCACATTACTTTGTATTTGGCTGAAAATAATATGGCATTCAGAGGGTTATCAGATAAATTATTTACCACAAATAATGGAAAATTCTTAGGTCTTGTACAGTTATTGGCAAAGTTTGATCCAATCATGGAAGAGCACGACAGACTGGCATTGAATGGTGATTTGGCTGACCATTATTGTGGCAAAAATGTACAAAATGAATTAATAGAACTCATGGCATCACACGTTATGTCTACAATCGTATCCCGCATAAAGGGTTCAAAGTATTATGCAATCATAGCTGACTGTACTCCAGATATAAGCCACAAAGAACAACTTTCGATAACTTTAAGATGCGCCGACATAACAGAGGATGGCGTAAGTGTAAAAGAACATTTCATCTCATTTCTGCAAATAGATGATACAACCGGTGAAGGCCTCACAGGAAGCATTTTAAAAACATTGAGTGATCTTGACCTTAACATTAATGACTGCAGAGGACAGGGCTACGACAACGGCGCGAACATGAAGGGGGAAAATAAAGGCGTCCAGAACAGAATTAAGAGGTTAAATCCACTAGCTTTTTTTGTGCCATGTGGATGCCATAGTTATAATTTGGTATTGTGTGATGCGGCAAAATCATCAGTAAAATCCGTGACACTGTTCGGAATGTTACAAAAAATGTTTACTCTATTTGCTGGATCGGTAAATAGATGGAAAATTTTGACCGACCATTTGAAGATATACACCCTGAAAAATGTAAGTGACACACGCTGGGAAGCTCGAATTGATAGCGTCAAAGCGGTTCGTCATCAATTATGCGAAATGCATGACGCTTTGGTTTCCTTGGCCGATGCTACTGAACAAAGCGATGCTGCGGTGTCACACGAAGCGACAACACTAGGACGACAATTAAAAGACTTCAGCTTCATTGTTTCTCTCGTGACATGGTATGATGTTCTGTTTCAAATTAACGTTGTGAGTAAAGCAAGTCAGTCACGCACAATCAACTTTGTCGAGTTTATGGGAATCCTTGACAAATGTTGCTCTTATTTGGAAACATATAGACAAACAGGTTTCGAACAAGCTATTGTAACAGCAACTGAACTGGCTTCGGATCTTGATACGCAGCCATTATTTAAACCACAAATGCGATTAAGACGTATTAAACGCAGGCTGGGTGAAGAGGCTGTTGATGATCAAATAACTGACCCAAAAAAGAAGTTTAAAGTAGAGTTTTTCAATGCACTGTTGGACACCGTGCACATATCCATGAAAGAAAGATTTGAACAGATGCAAGAATTTTCTGCGACGTGGAGTTTCTTGTTTGACATTAAAAAAAATCAAAATAAAGAAGAACTAATACAATGCTGTTCTAAATTACAAGAAAAGTTAACTGTCAACATGAAGTCAGATATTGATGGAAGTTTGCTGTGCGACGAAATTTTAGGCCTGCAACACTATCTCGAAGACAGCCAGGCAACGCCTATTGAAGCCTTAAACTTCATAAAAAAGCATAATCTTCAAGAGTTATATCCCAACATCTGGATAACGTTACGTATTTTGCTAACAATACCAGTGACTGTCGCAAGCGGCGAACGCAGTTTTTCCAAACTGAAGTTGATAAAAACGTACTTGCGGTCTACAATGTCTCAAACAAGACTAACCAGTTTGGCCTCACTGTCCATTGAAAATGAAGTTGCAGAAATCCTGGACTTTGCTAATCTGATCAGAGACTTTGCCGACTGAAAAGCGAGAAAAGTAAAATTTTAGTCGTTTATAATTGTTTTTCATTAGGCGTAATATGTTTTGTGTTCAGATGACTGACAGAAAATATAGGTTTATGGCTTACAGTTATATTAAATTCAATAAAAATATGGTACCCAATTCAAAATTAGTGTTTTTTCGTTATACATATTACCTCCTATATATAAAAGTTAATTGTTGTGTGTTAGTCTCACCAAAACAAAGAAATGGCTTGACCAATTTGAATAATTTTTGTTTTGTTTTGTTCGCTTTAGTACAGGGGTGCTTCAGAAAAGAAAAGAAATATTTGGGATATACGAGCCTGTTTCAACCACATTTTACGCATCTTTTCTTTGTTTGGAACACGCAAAAACAATTTTCTGGAGTTGTTGTTGATGTACAGTGCAGTACTACGCAATATTTTTAGACAATTTCCCAAAACGTGGATGCCCAAACAATATATCACTGCTATACTGACTGTTACGGCAGCGACAGCAGCATGCTGGACTGACGTCACAGGCTACACAAGACTAGAGATGGGTCGAGCTCGTTCATTCCCGTGAACTACTTCATTCATTTCACTCTTTGCCGTGAAGCGTTCAAATGAAGTAGTTCATTCATGAAGTACGGAAGGCTGGCGAAGTTGCCCAGTTCGCCGCTCAGCCGCGGCTACGCTGCTTCGCCTCGCTCGTACAGTAAAGCTTCGTAATACTTCATAATTTTACCAACAGATGGCCGAACTATGCAGTAACGTGATCGCAACGTTCTACGTTCTTACAGTGTCTGAGAGTTAAATAGAGCGTGGTCGAAGGGGACAAAGGAAAGATAAACAGAGAAACCTGTCACATATAAAGAAGGTATTACATTTAATCTTGCTCGACATTTTCTCATGATGCGCCCAAAAAAGTCTTTATCTGCCAAGTGAAACCTTATTTGTTGTATCCATGGACTGAAAACTAGGGCTACCAACGAAATGCAGGCCAATATTGTTCCTTTTAAAATTTAATCCAAAATAGAATGAGTATGTTTACCACTGTTACAAAGTCTATATACCTACATTAAGTAATTATTCAGAAGTTTTCCTGTAGATTTTATTTTTGTTGAGAATAATAACCCTCCAAATTCAAAACGTAAACTGTCACCTGTAGTCATTGGTACGATTTCAGGTAAAATCCCTCTTTATTTTCTTTGGAAAGCAGTTTTTGTGTCTGTTCGCTATTATACAATGGCTAGCAACTCGCGGTCGCATAAAAGTAGTGAGCTTTGGGGTTTCTTCGCCGATTTAGGTGATGGGAAGCAAAGTGCAATTATTGTTCTAAGTGTATTTCGTATAAAGGAGGAAATACATTTAATCTAGCGCGTCATGTTCGAGTGCTGCATCCAACAGTGTCATTGTCAGTCAGGCGCTTAGCGCCCCCTGCTCCTGCATCTTCCGAAAATGCCAGAAGCGAACAGCAGTTGGTGCCAGAAAATAACAGTATCACTTCAGTATCAGAAAGCAGACCTCAATATCACGGAACATTACCCATGTATTTTCCGAAACCTCTTTCTAACAAAAGAAATCAGGAGATAGATTTCGCAGTTCTGCAGACTGTTGTAAAGGATTATTTGCCCTTCAACATAGTGGAAAGCAAACATTTCCAAAGTTTTGTAGGCAAACTGAATGGTGCTTACAGAATGCCATCTCGGAAGACCATTTCCAATACGCTGCTACAACAACAGTACGCCATGATGAAAGAAATGGTGAGAGCCAAAATTAATTCTGCGGAAGCGGTTGTGCTGACAATGGATGGGTGGACCTCAACTACAAATGAGAGTTATTTGTCGGTGACAGAACACTACGTTAAAGACCTGGAGCTGGCGTCTTCCCTCCTAGAGTGCTTTAAATACGACGAAAGGCACACGTCAGAAAAACTCTCGGAAGAACTGCTACGTGTCGCAAGGGAATGGGGCATACAAGAAAAAGTCGTGTGTGTTGTCAGCGACAATGCTGCTAATATTGTGGCAGCTATAAGACTCACAGCCAGGAAACACATCCCCTGCTTTGCGCACACACTCAATTTAATTGTTCAGAATGGGCTTCCGCACATTCAACCCATTCTGAATAAAGTAAAAAAAATTGTTGAATTTTTTAAAAGAAGTTCGCAGGCCTGCACGAAACCGAAAAAGATGCAGGAACAGTTAAAAGAGCCAGTTCTGACACTAAAATAGGACACTGTTACAAGATGAAATTCAACCTATGATATGCTACGAAGAATAATCGAGGTTAAGAATTCCCTAATGACAGTTATCACTCTGAATTATCCGGATCTTCCAAATCTGACTGCAGAGGACATTGCAAGTGTAACACAAGCCTTTGACCTGTTGAAAGTTTTCAAAGACTGCACTGAGGAAATGTCAAGTGAAAATGTTGTCACTGCTTCTAAAGTTATACTCCTTAGTCGCTCGTTGAAAAAATGGTGTTGCAGGTTTGTTAATAACACTGAAATTCATGTAGACGTGCAACAGATGGCTGAAAAGTTAGCTGAAGACCTAAAACGACGATTTAGAAATATAGAGGAAAATTCCATTTTCGCGGAAGCAACTGCATTGGATCCTCGGTTCAAATTACATGGTTTTTCTGATAAAAATTCAGCTGAGAAGGTGAAATTAAATCTGATCAGGCACTGTGAGAAATTTGTGACGAACACATCCACTGCTACTGCAACAATCTCAGTTCCAACCACTGAATCAACTTCCAGTCTCTGGCTCGAATTTGATGAAGTGTTTTCCAGGCTGCAGAGTAATCCACACCCGAGAGCTGCTGCAATAGTGGAAGTGGACAAATACTTACAAGAGCCCCTGCTACAGAGACAAGACAATCCACTTCAGTGGTGGTCTGAACGGCTGTCAGTATACTCCTCGCTCTTTGAACTTGCAAAAATACGACTGTGTATTGTCGCAACGTCCACGCCGTGTGAAAGAGTGTTCTCGAAGGCAGGACACCTTATAACTGACAGAAGAAATAGCCTGACAGGGAAAAAAGTGGAACAAATCATGTTTTTAAACGGAAATCTCTGAAGATTCACCAAATCTGTTGATGTTTATTCATAAATATATATGCGTATTTTTTAAAATTTAATTAGGACAATCCTCAAATTCACATTTAGTGTAACTATTTCAATTATGTGTACGAGATAAACATTCCTACATGAACGATTATCTTTCAAGCGTGGATTCCACGCATGCTTCAGTCCCAGACTCACAAGGTAAGCATTTTATTTTCATGTTGGCTGTGCGTGCTCACACAGCCACCCTCTTCGTTTGTATTTTAATATTCATTTGTCTGCAAGCGCTGCCAACGGTAGCTTACCCGTAGACGCGAAGTATAACTGCACAAATAGTCGCTGGTAATGATGTCAGCACTGCAGGAAGCAGCTGACGCTACCTTCCCCTCGCCCCTCAGCAGCAATACCCCTACTAACCCTATCGTTCTCCACAAACACCGCGCGATTCGTCGACTGGCAGTAGAGGGAGGACTGAAGTGAAGGGGGGAATGAGTGACGTAGCGCCGATGTACTGGTGGAGGGAGAGGGGAAGAGAGTGAGTGAACTAGAAAAAAGTGTGGAGTGTGCTATCTGTGAAGAGTTTGAAGTACCAGTTCTTTGAAATTGAGTGGTTAGTTCACACTTCACTGGAGTGAAGCGTTCATTTGAACGACTCATTCACGAGCTCCCCATCACTACACAAGACTCACATGGAGCGTCTTAGCGGGCTTTCAGATTATTTGGATTTCATTTCCAGTTAAAAAAATAAAATACTCAAATTTACGATGGAAAAAACCATGTTATGATCATAAGATGACGCCATTAACCACTTAAGACGATTTCTAGAAAACAGTCAAATACCGTGTTGCAAAGCACTGTCAGGTTCGCTATTTATACAATAAAGGGCGCCAACTGGACGACTCGCCCGGGGCGCCTGAATGGCTAAGGCCGGCCCTGATTGGGAGCTCCAACATTAGGCGGGTGATGGAGCCCCTTAGGGAAATAGCGGAAAGGTCGGGGAAGAAGGCCAGTGTTCACTCTGTCAGCTTGCCGGGGGGCCTCATCCGAGATGTGGAGGAGGCCTTGCCGGCGGCGATAGAGAGCACTGGGTACACCCGAGTGCAAATTGTTGCTCATGTCGGCACCAATTACTCCTGCTGTCTGGGTTCAGAGGTCATCCTCAGTTTGTACAGGCGGTTGGCGGAGTTGGTGAAGGCGGAAAGCCTCGCTCGCGGGGTAGAATCTGAGCTGACTGTTTGTAGTATCGTTCCCAGAAACGATCGCGGTCCTCTAGTTTGGAGCCGAGTAGAAGGCTTAAACCAGAGGCTCAGACGATTCTGCGGAGATCTGGGGTGCAAATTTCTTGACCTCCGCTATCGGGTGGAGAAATGTAGGGTCCCCCTGAATAGGTCAGGCGTGCACTACACGCAGGAAGCGGCTACAAGGGTAGCGGAGTACGTGTGGAGTGCACATGTGGGTTTTTTAGGTTAGAGAATTCCCTCCCTAGGCCCGACAAGATGCCTCCTGAGATGCGGCAAGGTAGGAGTAGGCAAAATGCAACAGGGAATAACAATATTAATGTGCTAACAGTAAACTGCAGGAGCGTCTATAGAAAGGTCCCAGAACTGCTCTCATTAATAAACAGTCACAATGCCCACATAGTACTAGGGACAGAAAGTTAGCTGAAACCAGACGTAAACAGTAATGAAATCCTAAACTCAGATTGGAATGTATACCGCAGAGACAGCCTGGACAGTGAAGGGGGAGGCGTGTTTATAGCGACAAGAAGTGCAATAGTATCGAAGGAAATTGACGGAGATCCGAAATGTGAAATAATTTGGGTGAAGGTCACGGTTAAAGCAGGCTCAGACATGGTAACTGGATGTCTCTATAGGCCCCCTGGCTCAGCAGCTGTTGTGGCTGAGCACCTGAAGGATAATTTGGAAAATATTTCGAGTAGATTTCCCCACCATGTTATAGCTCTGGGTGGAGATTTTAATTTGCCGGATATAGACTGGGAGACTCAAACTTCATAACGGGTGGCAGGGACAAAGAATCCATTGAATTTTTTTAAAGTGCTTTATCTGAAAACTACCTTGAGCAGTTAAACAGAACCGACTCGTGGCGATAACATATTAAACCTTCTGATGACAAACAGACCCAAACTATTTGAAACAGTTAACGCAGAACAGGGAATCAGCGATCATAAAGCGGTTACTGCATCGATGATTTCAGCCATAAATAGAAATAATAAAAAAGGTAGGAAGATTTTTCTGTTTAGCAAAAGTGACAAAAAGCAGATTTCAGAGTACCAACACAAAAGTTTTGTCTCAAATACAGACAGTGTTGAGGATCAGTGGACAAAGTTCAAAACCATCGTACAATATGCGTTAGATGAGTATGTGCCAAGCTAGATCGTAAGAGATAGAAAAGAGCCACTGTGGTACAACAACCGAGTTAGAAAACTGCTGCAGAGGCAAAGGGAACTTCACAGCAAACATAAACATAGGCAAAGGCTTGCAGACAAACAAAAATTACGCGAAGCGAAATGTAGTGTGAGGAGGGCTATGCGAGAGGCGTTCAATGAACTCGAAAGTAAAATTCTATGTACTGACTTGGCAGAAAATCCTAAGAAATTCTGGTCTTATGTAAAAGCGGTGGGTGGATCAAAACAAAATGTCCAGACACTCCGTGACCAAAATGGTACTGAAACAGAGGATGGCAGACTAAAGGCCGAAATACTAAATGTCTTTTTCCAAAGCTGATTCACAGAGGAAGACTGCACTGTAATTCCTTCTCTAGATTGTCGCACAGATGACAAAATGGTAGATATCGAAATAGACGACAGAGGGATAGAGAAACAATTAAAATCGCTAAAAAGGGGAAAGGCCGCTGGACCTGATGGGATACCAGTTCGATTTTACACAGAGTATGCGAAGGAACTTGCCCCCCTTCTTGCAGCGGTGTACCGTAGGTCTCTAGAAGAGCGTTGCGTTCCAAAGGATTGGAAAAGGGCACAGGTCATCCCCGTTTTCAAGAAGGGACGTCTAACAGATGTGCAGAACAATAGACCTATATCTCTAACGTTGAACAGTTGTAGATTTTTGGAACACGTATTATGTTCGAGTGTAATGACTTTTCTGGAGACTAGAAATCTACTCTGTAGGAATCAGCATGTGCTTCGCAAAAGACGATCGTGTGAAACCCAGCTCGCGCTATTCGTCCACGAGACTCAGAGGGCCATAGACACGGGTTCCCAGGTAGATGCCGTGTTTCTTGAATTCTGCAAGGCGTTCGATACAGTTCCCCACAGCCGTTTAATTAACAAAGTAAGAGCATATGGACTATCAGACCAATTGTGTGATTGGATTGAAGAGTTCCTAGATAACAGAACGCAGCATGTCATTCTCAATGGAGAGAAGTCTTCCGAAGTAAGAGTGATTTCAGGTGTGCCGCAGGGGAGTGTCGTAGGACCGTTGCTATTCACAATATACATAAATGACCTTGATGATGACATCATAAGTTCACTGAGGCTTTTTGCGGATGATGCTGTGTTATATCGAGAGGTTGTAACAATGGAAAATTGTACTGAAATGCAGGAGGATCTGCAGCGAATTGACGCGTGGTGCAGGGAATGGCAATTGAATCTCTATGTAGAAAAGTGTAATGTGCTGCGAATACATAGAAAGGAAGACCCCTTATCATTTAGCTACAATATAGCAGGTCAGCAACTGGAAGCAGTTAATTCCATAAGTTATCTGGGAGTACGCATTAGGAGTGGTTTAAAATGGAATGATCATATAAAGTTGATCGTCGGTAAAGCAGATGCCAGACTGAGATTCATTGGAAGAATCCTAAGGAAATGCAATCCGAAAACAAAGGAAGTAGGTTACAGTACGCTTGTTCACCCACTGCTTGAATACTGCTCAGCAGTGTGGGATCCGTACCAGATAGGGTTGATAGAAGAGATAGAGAAGATCCAACGGAGAGCAGTGCGCCTCGTTACATGATCATTTAGTAATCGTGAAAGCGTTACGGAGATGATAGATAAACTCCAGTGCAAGACTCTGCAGGAGAGACGCTCAGTAGCTCGGTACAGGCTTTTGTTGAAGTTTGGAGACAATACCTTCACCGAAGAGTCAAGCAGTATATTGCTCCCTCCTACGTATATCTCGTGAAGAGACCATGAGGATAAAATCAGAGAGATTAGAGCCCACACAGAGGCGTACCAACAATCCTTTCCACGAACAATACGAGACTGGAATGGAAGGGAGAACCGATAGAGGTACTCAAGGTACCCTCCGCCACACACCGTCAGGTGGCTCGCGGAGTGTGGATGTAGATGTAAATGTAGAAGAACAATAACTGAAAGAATTACCAATTTAAAAAAAAAACATATAAACCAACAACTAAACACCACTCGAAAACAAACAGCCTTGATCCTTCAAATACACACAATCACACATCATGGTAAATGCTTCACTGCTCTCAGAAAAAAAAACATCGAAATTAGCGCGAAAAACCATCACCTGCCCTTCCTCAATTGAAAACAACTTGCCATAATGCAACACACATCGTAAAATGAACGAAAAGGCGTTGTAGCAGCGTCACACAGCTATCGGAAATAATTCCCTCACCACCATAACCATGTGTTCTCTTCGGCATGTGTTAGCAGACTGAGAGCGCCAGAACCACCTCTACCTGCCTTCTCCTACCCCTCCATCCTCCATCTTTCCCATCCCCTAGACCTTTCAGAAACAGAAGTGGATTTTATAATCTGTTCCAGAATCTATTGTCAGTGGTACATAAAGAGTTCCATCAGCTTCAGATGGAATGCTTTGTTCTGTGAATTTTTTTTCTAGTCTATGGAACAAGAACGAAATTCCAGAGAAGTATCCAGAACGCTTTTTCTGACGTCCGCTGGTTGGGAGAAGAGACTCCCGACTGCTGTAGCTGTAAGCAGGCACCAAGGCCGGCCACAGTTGGAGATAGAATCTCTGGCGAAGCACGTAGCTTGGTCGGTTAGTGCTATCAGTGCAGGCAAAAGCTACACATACACAATACGCCGTGACTCCAGTGGGCTACAAAACAAAGTGGGACAAATGACGACCAAGTGTTGCTTGTCTAAAAGCGCAGCTGCCACCACCTAACAGAGACATGTGCTCCACGCTGCCAGCAGTCGCCCCCAAAGATGCTCGCCATTTTGAGACAAACATTTCAGTGTAACAGTTGTATTAAATATTAACACACCAAGGCCGGCCACAGTTGGAGATAGAATCTCTGGCGAAGCACGTAGCTTGGTCGGTTAGTGCTATCAGTGCAGGCAAAAGCTACACATACACAATACGCCGTGACTCCAGTGGGCTACAAAACAAAGTGGGACAAATGACGACCAAGTGTTGCTTGTCTAAAAGCGCAGCTGCCACCACCTAACAGAGACATGTGCTCCACGCTGCCAGCAGTCGCCCCCAAAGATGCTCGCCATTTTGAGACAAACATTTCAGTGTAACAGTTGTATTAAATATTAACACACCTCTTATAAGCGAGGATCTATTAAAAACACAATTGCGGCGATAATAAAACATTATTGTCTTCACGAAAATAGGCGCAGTCCGTTTTCTTTTAGTTTTATGAGCAAAATCGGTATAGTTTGAGAGCATTCTTTGTGTACGAGAACAGTGCACTCATTTCATTACATTATCGATACAGAACGGCATCTATACAATCATTTTTACGTTTGACTGTAGGATACGTTTCATCTCTCTCTCTCTCTCTCTCTCTCTCTCTATCTATCTATATCTCTCTATCTCCATGCCTCCCGTTATTTTGTTACCTCCAACAACGTGAAAAATACTACAGCACTGCTGCCAATTAGAGATGATCAAACTGCGGAGGTTGGAGCTCTATAGCGATACATCTGACATATGTATTAACTTACCTCGCATCTCCTATACGTGTCCACCCTATGTAAAATCGAAAAAACTTCCACTATTTTGCTGTGAAAACTACCAACCACTGTAGAATGTCCTCGTTATTTCAGAAACCTCATGAGAGTGAAGAAAAAGTGAGAATTTAAACTCCAAAGAAAAAGAAGACAAAGTTTAACGAAACTTCTATATAACCGATTTCTTTCAGATTGATGGACAAAATTACATAGTTTGAGAACGTCCCTGGCGTTCAAATCGTTGTATGTAAATAAACTGTCATGCACGCGGGTATTACAAACATTTCAGATACTTGAAATAACGTTAATAATACACCCTTTCACGTTATCTGCTCGCATGTCGGAAAAAACACATCGGCAACAACAAGCTATAATTCAAGAGGATATCGTTTGTACACAATGGCTGTCCCATTTTACCAGTGCAATGGGACATAGCGCTGGCGTTTATGAACGCAAAAAACATCAGAGTATGCCTTGTAATAGAACCTTCTAACGTCACCTGTTAAAGAACCCTAGAAGATTTTACCGTTTGCGTGCTGACGCTGGACATATTTTCCCCTTAACTCGCCTCTACTGACCTGTGTGTAAAGTTTTTGACACTGTACGTGAAGAAGAAGGCTGTACCCAGCAGACTATCATTTGCAAGAGCAGCAGATTCTTGCTTGGTAATTTTGTAAGCAAATTGGTCATCACAGAAGTTGATGTTCAACATTGCTCTGGATATAATCCGTGGCAGATCCACATTTGAACACTAACTCCGGCTTACTGTAGGTCATGGGAGACATCTGCGACACACACATAGACACAGATGTACAGAAAATAGCGCAAATGCACTGGATTTGTAGAATATGTGTTTGGAAATGACTGGCTGCATTTGCGTAAAGTGCTACACTATGCTGTCCAACTAATGTGCTGTTCTACCTTGTACATAGGTACAGTACTCGCAAAGGACTTTCTCTCTCCATCCAACAGAAATCTAGGACACAAAATAGCGGAATTGGGATGATCATGTGCCGTCATTGTGGATCTGTAAGAGTGTAAAAGTATGTGTGATAGGTGCAGCAGGACACCTCGATTTGTTGTTGTCACTGAAGAATGTAGACAATCTTGTTACGAATATAGGTCATATAACTTGTATCGAAGATGTTATGCTCTTTAACAGGAGGTATTTAAATGTGCTTACACCCCCTACAGAACCGTTTTGCGAAGATATTTCATCTTTGCAGGACTCTAGCACTGTCGAAAATAACATACAAGTTGTTGAAATCGTGACTTCGTGATTGGTAATATACATGCAGAACCTCTATGCATATGTGTGTAAACATGGCAGCAGGGGACTGTTGCGATTCGAATGTATAAGTTCCTACTTGTTTGTGTATAAATGACGCTGCTGGGGAGACACGCTCTTATGGGCCCAGTTGCTGTTCCACCCTTTCATACTTAGTACCTTGAACGATGTACGAGCTCAGGGGGTGTGATACAGTACAGCAAATGAATGAATTGAGCTCGAAAATTTTGGAAGTGAATCTCAGGCGAGCACACAGTGGATTTTATATATAGCACAATTTGGCATCTTGGACTATTTCATCTGAGAGATGGGGGAAAACGTAGAATTTTTTAGTATATTATCATTTTATATTTGGCGCAAGTGGCCTAGGTCCACTATCTTGGATTTTTGACAATCCCATCTTTTTAAAATGAAATTGTTTGAATTTTTTGCAATTTTTTGAATTTCTCAGCATTTTAAACAGGACAAGTGGCCAAGTTCTGCCTTCTTGGATTATGATGTCAGAGGGGTGTGGGGTGGAAGGAAGTGGGGACGTAATTTGCAACACTGCATAATGTCATCAGAAATATGCCAACAATGCAAGTTGCACATGTAGCAGTATTTCCCTCTTACTGAGGACAAGTGATAATTTTTGCAGTCATTATATGTGGACATTGCTGTCACATACGCACATGCTGTCTAAACAAATGTTTCTCTGCTGGTCTGAAAGTGATGTGTGGAAGAAGAGGTAGAGGGAGCATCTAACAACGCTAGAGGCAACACTTGGAACGAAGTTGATGTACAATTGGCAAGGATTGAAATGAAATCAATGTTTTATACTTATTCTGGGGGGGGGGGGGGGTCTCCAAGAGATAAAATGTGCAGGTGTGTAGACTATTCAATCTTGTCATTTTGTTTAACAATTGTAAATAGCAGCATATATCTGTATTATATAATGAATGATAGATTTCACACAGAAATAGGGATTGTACAATGGTCCATGATGATTAACAGTAGTTGATTTATTTATCAATTGATTACTTTGATGAGGAGACTGGGCACATTATGGTATTATAGTTTAATGACAAAAAGAAACATAATTCTTATAAGCAGTCTTAGTCAGAACTATTCCAACATTTGTCCACAGTAATATAGTGAAACAAAGGAAAACCCAACTCATGATGGGTACATGGGGAAATCAGTGCAACCATGTTTGATTTATCCCAAGTGTACAACAATGTTTTGTTTGTACGTTCTTGCAAATAAAATACTTCAAAATGTAAAGTGATAGGGCCATAAACTTCATTTCTCACCACTAGTCAATGCGCACACTACCGTTCTGGCAACAGAACTTTGACGATGATGTTTGGTTTCTATCTTGTGTACCAGAACTTCCCATTTAATCATCTATTTTGTGACTGACGAAAGTAGAACTTGGTGAATTGTGACTTTGGTAATGTGAGCTGTTTGGTTTCCTTCTTCATATTGCTAGTGATAAGGTATCTGGAAGACAAAAAATAAAAGGTTCCCCACCTTTGTTTTTTGTCTTAGCGATGGGCAACTGACAGAAATAAAAATTCAGTGAAGATGTTTGGAAAGAGATCGATGAACACAGAAACCTCACAGCAACTTTGCAAAGAACAGAAACATAGGGTTTTGGGCATTTATTTGGATACAATAAATTTGTAATAAATATTTTGAGGGAAAGTTTTTGGAAAGAAAACCAAGGGGAAACCAACAAAGAAAATAGCAGCAGATCTAATTGTGTTAAGAAGTATCAAAATTATCAAGAAATGAAGATATAGACGAGAGGCTGCAGCAAGACGACTTTGTCTTTTGTAGACTCTGATGATGGTCTTCGTTTGCACATCACTGTAGAGTTTTCTGAGTGTTCTTGAACATTTCATTTGCACTCTAAACCAACTTGCAATTATTTGTGAATACTCTACAGAACATAATGTACGAGAAGGCTCGTTGTCATTTTCAGTGGTCTGTAATTCTGAAATGAACTGAAGTTATATGAGGTGTTTACAAACGATTTTTCGAGTTTTGACGCCTAATTGCTTCAGATCCATAATGCTCGCCCATATGTACTAATATCCAACGAAGAGAGCATATTTTAAAGTTCCTTTTGTTCATGTCACTGCAGATTTCACTGTGATTCGCCAGGTGGCATGGTATTAGCAGTTTGCAACCTAACAACTAATCAACAGAAAGCATTTTGTGTGCTACAATATGAGAAGACTGAATCCATCATTACTGTGAAGCACACATTCTGAAGACAGTACGGAATACAGCGTCACAATGTTTGCGTATGCTGCACAACAAATCCCAATGTTGCAGTGGAGATTGAAAGAGGTCCTCCAGAGGTGGGATATCTTCAGTGCTGTTTCACGTAGCAAAATGTATGGTCACTACTTTTTTCCTGGAAAAACTGTGATAAGTACACTGTACCTACACATGCTGCAAGACTGGTTGTTTGCTAAACTGATAGCTGATATCCAAAACTTCATATTCCAATAAGAGCTGCGCTTCATTGGTGTAGAGTAGTGTGCTGCTATTTGAACGTGGAATTTCCCAGCTGATGGACTGGGTGTTGCACTTGGGGTGATTTGTCACTCTTTAGGCTGTTGAGTTATCCTGAAATTACGGTTGTGAGTTTTTTCTTTGGGGGTACGTGAAAGACAGTGTTTGTGTACGATCTTGGCAGACAATACCGACTGAACTTCAGGACCGTACCGCGACTGTGCTGGCCAACACTGACAGTGACATGGACCGAAATTGACTACAGCATACATATTTGCTGTGTAACACGAGAACACAATGAACATTTGAAACGATGTGTAAGGAACTCGAAAGTGTACTTTTTAATACACTGAGTCATTTACTATTTTGAATTTAATACTTTGTGAAACACTTGTATCCAAAACGCAATGAATCATTTGTGAAGACCCTATATAATTGAAACCTATCACTTCAGTTTATGTATAAGATCATTTTTACAATGGTACTAAAGTTCCCGAAAATGTAAATATTAAATGCTAATGGTTCACACATGCACAGTGAATCATATCCATTGCAACGACGAAACATTACTTCTTGCCAACGATGTCATTAAGGACAGAACGCAAGCTTGTTTTGGGCAAGTATGGAGCAAAAAATGAGCCGTGGCGATTTGGAAGGGACCATTTGCCGGACCCCATGGAAAATGGAATTGTAAATCTGGATGGCTGGACGTTGAGGATTTTGAACCCTGCTCCTCCCAAATGCAAGAGAGCCCTACTGTCGTAGTCATCGTAATTCATTATTGACTGTTGATGAAAATAATGAAAATAGAAAATTTTCTTTTGAGATACGTGATCTTTGGGTTACAAATGACGTATATATCACTATTTTTGGCTGATGTTTACATTTAAGGAGCTCACTTCAACCCAGCAATGAATTTGCCACACATTTATTTATATAGAATACTAAATTTTCCTCTCATGTGGGAATCATTATTCGTTTTTAATTTTTTTCATAGTTCTTTCTGTTCTGAGATAATTTACTTTTATTCCTCTCTAGATTGCAAGCCTTGTCCAGCCAAATGACACTCATAAGTAACATCAACGTCAAACATCGTGGCGCGCTCTTCGCCAGTGGCAAAGTTGTGTTGTGTTAGTGCGGGTTGTCGCAGGTCCAGGGACAGCAGAGGCGGGAGGGACAAGTCGTAGAATTTTTTAATTAAAAATGAAGTACATTCTGGTCACTGGTGGTGTAATTAGCGGTGTTGGCAAAGGTGTAATAGCTAGTTCATTTGGTACAATTCTGAAATGTTGCAACATTCCAGTTACTTCGATTAAAATTGATCCATATATTAATATCGATGCGGGTACATTTTCTCCATACGAACACGGTAAGAAATAATTTACGTAGTATTTCTTTTCCGTAAAATAACGATTGAAACATGCACAAAGCCTGAACCGCAAAACAGAATTTTTAGTTATATGTTATCAGTAAATCATATTTGGAAGCTACTCGTACAGTAAATTGACAAAGCGCCATAATCCACGTGGTTTTTTTAACGACGATAGGAATATAGTTTGTGATGACTATGATTAAGTACATTTGCGTTACACAAATGCAGCTGATTCGTGATATAACTTGAGCGACGCCATCCGCAGAATTTCTTTCCGCCAAAATTTTATTTCATCATTGAAAGTTCACATCCTTCAAACGCCGGAAGGAGGACTAATTTGTATGCGAAAATCGCGGAGGAAATCGTGTAAAATAAAATTTCGTGTTGCATTTTCGCAGTCTTACATGATGTCCTTGACAGTCTTTCCCCCCGGATTAATATCCAGTTTTCACAATGACTTACCAATCGAGCCTCATAGATTGTAACTATCATACTTGTTATATAGGTCCATTTTTCTTATAAGAAGAATCCTCAGTTGGAATATAAAATTTTAATTGGGAGGGATTCTAGTTAAGCGTTGTCTGTAGTGGATATTTATTTTATCACTAGGAATTGCCTGTATTTGAAGTAGATGTCAAGGTAGATACTTTATATGATAATATCCAACTGTGATACTGGCGTTTGTTGCCTAAAATTGTCTTTTTCTTAGTCAGGCTTCCATATGAAGTGCAGGTGTAAAATTTAGTTCCATGATTCTGTTTATCAGAGTGATTCAGTGAGATCATAAATTTGGAATAGATGTTAAGTATTTATTACTAAACCAAGAAAGATATGGTTAGTATGCTAGAAATGCTTCAGCTTTGCAACACTGTGATTCTCTTCTCTTCAGGTGAAGTTTATGTTTTGGACGACGGTGGAGAAGTTGACCTAGACTTGGGAAACTACGAGAGGTTTCTGGATGTTACACTTCACAGAGACAATAACATTACCACAGGAAAAATATATCAGCATGTGATTAACAAGGAGCGGCGGGGAGATTATCTAGGGAAAACTGTACAAGGTATTTAAAATAGTGAAACTATAGATGACATTTAGTACTTTATCTTGTTCTGTAATGTAATCTTTTTGTTCTTGGATATGTGTGATGTGGGTATTTTTATATTCTGATTTGTTTTCATATATTTCTCACTAGCACATGGAAATTTCACAAGTAAAACTTCATGATTGAATAAACAAATTAAAAATTTTCAATTGTTAAGTATTCCATTTTGATTATGACAGAACAGAAAATTGAAAGCGTATGTGAAGAGATAGTAAAGGGAAGGAAAACTGGGTCAAGTGAAGTTCCCTGTACTAGATGCTGACTTTGAACACGAAATGTAATTATAATGCAATGTGTGCTGTCATATATGTGCAAGCGGAAGAATAGGACACTGGAAATATTTCTTTTGCATCTGTTTAGGTTTTTGGAATGTAGGTTTTCGTGGCAGACTGATCTGTAGTGTAGCCTGGTTTCTTAGTAAGACAGGAAGGTGACAGTTTGGTTGTTAGTGAAGCCAACAAATGTGAATACAATATGTTAGGTGCAGTGATGTACTTACCTATAGCATAGCCAGATGTCTTAGTAGGTGGAAAGGTGACAGTTTGGTTGGGAGATGATGATGTGATATCGAATGCTTCTACTAATCTGAAAAATTTATTCTAAGTCATATATCAGAAAATTAAATACAGGTACTGATTTTGACACATCTAGTCTATTGGTACTTCTAAATCATATCCCGTACCTACCTGTCTGTATTGCTCCAGGGCTTTGTGTAATTATTTTCTTCCCTTCATCACACATACTGTTCGTAAACTTTTCCTCGAGCCTTGAACTCCCTGAGTCTGAATTGTTTTGGAAACATTGTAAGCCACTAGTTTTTTCCAACTTTAGTTATCAAACTGTCCATTCATTTTTACAAGTATCTCTTTTTAATTTATGTTATTGAGAGCTGAATTCATACAGTAAATATTGTTGTTAGACAAGTTAGTCAAGTACTTTAAATTTGAAAATTTTGAAACCTTAAAAATGTGTTTAGGCCTACTTCTACATCTGTAGAAGTAAAAAAAAAAAAAAACAATGAACAGTACGATGAAGAGGGGAAGTTAGAGCCTGGCCCATCTACATCTGTCACAGCTGCATTCTGTTTACTTAGTGGCTCATATTTATTGTGATGAAGGAATTTTGAAAAAGTGTGAAAAATATATCATACATTGTTATTAGGTTTGTTTTGTCTTGGTGCTTCAGTAGTTGTGAATCCTTGAGTAGGCCTAGTTGATAAGAATCACTTGATGAGCCACAGCTAACTTTCATAGGATCTCAATTTTATTATAGCCATTCTTCTGGTCCTTCCAACTTTTTACCATTTGTCTGTCTGTTTGGTGTATTTTTATAAAAGAAAGTACTTAGGTAAGCTCCCGGAGTCAGTGGCTCTTTCTTCTATGAGAAAGACTGAAGTGGAAGGAAGAGGGCTAAAGGGAAAGGACTGGAGAGGTTTAGGGGAAGGGGTAGGTTTTAGGAAAGTTGCCCAGAATTGCAGGTCAGGGGAGACTTCCTGGGTGGGATGAGAAGGAAAGACTGATTGTTGGGGATTGCACTGATTGAGATTGGAAACCTGAGGCCTTAAAGGTGGAAGACACGGTAATATGCACAACGGATATTACTGCAAAAACATTGTGTGCAAGTTAATAAGAGTGAAAAAGCTAAGTGTGTTGTATGTAACAGAGGTGGTAGGAGACAGTGAAAAATAGACAGATCAGAAAAGGAAAGATGTATAAAACTAAAACACAGGGAAGAAAGGAGTAGTACGTGTGAAGAAGTGGTGCCCACCTGCGGAGTTCAGAGAAACTGGTGTCTGGAGGAAGAATCCAGACGGTGCTTCTAGTGAAACAGGCTCTGCGGTCACAACTGTCATGTTGTAGAGCATGCTCTGCAACAGTTACGGGGCTGACAAGTGATGTACTCCAAATTTGTTTTTTGGAGGTATCAGCAGTACCAGGATTGGATGTGATAGCCTGGGAAACCTGTGTTTGAAAGAGGCTGGTGGGGTAATTAAGTCCAGAGAAGGAGGAGGTGAGAATGCGGGTGTATTGCTATAAGGAGTCTGTATCTGACTAAATGTGTTTGCCTTGAATGCCAAGGTTGTATGGGAGGGAATATCTCGCATAGAAAGGATGGAAACTGTCAAAATGTAAGTACTGGTGTTAGTAGGTTTAATGTGGACAGAATTGTATAGCTGGCCTTAGGTGAGGACGAGGTCAGTATCAAGGAAAATGACATGGGACTCATAATAGGACCATGTGAAATTTAATTGTGAGAAGGTATTTAAAGATTCTAGGAATTTAACAGACCAGCATCACCATTAGTCCATTTGGCAAAGATGTCATCAGTGTGAGTGTTCCCGCTGCAGGACTTGCCCTACACGTTGTCCTACCACCACCTATACCAGCCCTGTAACTGGCAAAACATAGACTATCAAAGGGAAAGCCACGTTTGAAATTTCACATCATATACCAGCGGTTATGCAAACACTGTTTGGCCTTTTACATTGGCATGACTACCGACAAGTTATCATTTAGGGTGAATGGGCATAGGCAGAGGGTGTATACTAGCAACACGCACAATTCTGTTGCAGAACTTGCTCTGCAACATGACAGTAATGACCTCGGTGCCTGTTTTACCATATGCGCCATCTAGATTCTTCCCCCAGATAATAGTTTCTCTGAACCCTACAGGTGGGAACTAGCACTACAACATGTCATTGGTTCTCTCCAGCCACCTGACCTTAATGTATGTTAATTTCTTCTGTCTCAGCATTTCTTCACAGTAACTACTCCTTTCTTCACTCGGTTTTAGTTTCCTACATCTTTCATTACCTGTCTATCGTGCATGATGTGTTTGCAGTAATATCTGTTTTGCACATTACCCTGTCTTCCACTTTTAAGCTCTCAGATTTTCAAATCAGGTCCAATGGAGTCCCCAACAGTCAGTCATTCCATTTCACACTGTCTGGTAAGCCTCCCTGACTTATTGTTCCAGGCGACTTTTTCGAAATATACCTCTTTTCCTACACTTCTTCAGCATATTCTAAGATAAGCTGATAACTGTCTGGGTTGTAGATGCTTGGTTCATGTGGTCGCGACACGGCGGTGGTGGTATGCTGAAACTTGTTACATAAGTAACATCAAACAAGTTGTAAGTGTGATTTAGCAGGAATTTGTAATGAAGAAAACTTCCACGTGTAAGTCTGGGATTTTTTTGTGATTTTTCCTTATTGCTCAGTTAGTTTTTAAACACGTCTTAACAGCTTTTGCTCTTGCAGTCCCATCTATCTAAGATAATTTAGATAGAAAGTTCTAGTGGCACTACTCGCATATTTGGATAACCATGCTTCCCACAACAGATTCTTCGTCCATGTGTTGCAAGCCTATATAGGGTATGAAGTTTTTGATATTGGATGGAGAGCTATTGTAAAAATGGAGATGATAGTATATGCAGCACTGGGCTCCTGCATATTTGGCCACCACACTCGTGGCAATGATTCGTGGACCAGGTATGACCTCACTGTACCTCAGGAGATCGTTTATCAGCGGAAGAGTCTCTGAGCTGTTTACTGCTAAGTGTCCTGCAACCACCACAGCACGTTGGAGGTGCAAGCCATGCCAGTAAATGGTGTTCAGATTGCTGTAAACAGTGCTGCAGTTGCAGCCACTTATTCACATCTGTGAGGTTGCATGTCCATGTGATATTGTGCCTGTATACCTCCGTTGATGGGTACTTACGTCGTTGCTCTGCCACTTGATGAAAAATTCAGCCTACCAGCTGCCCTCGAGCCCAACAGTCTACCAGCTGCTGCCAAGCCTAATGGCCTACCAGCTGCCTCAGATCTAAGTTTAGGACTAAAACTTCTGCCACTGCCGCTACCGCTACTCATCATACAGTGCCATCTCAGGCCTTTGCCAGGATGACGTCCACTGAACACGTCAGTTGCTCCGGTAGGCCCCACCTTTCCTTCACCTGGAGTGCAGACACTGTACTCCCAACAGCTGGTCTGGAAGGCCCCTCACCACTGGACCTGCTCTTTAGACTGCACAAGATCTCGCAACTTCATGGGATCATGTTGCCATGCATCCACAGCAGCTCCATACTCATCACCACTACAGTTGTGATTCCAGTTGGAATCCAGTGCACGAGATTCCAGGAGAGAACACTTGATTTCTTTGTCACTGAGCCAGATTGTGGTAGAAAGGTGCTGTGCATCTACTTGTGGAAGTTTCACGAATTTGCTGTAGATTTTGCATTAAAATGGATGAGAATGTAGTTAGTCAAGCAGATTTGGGCGGAGGTGGTGGATCTGGTGCTAGGGTAGCCATGGGAACAGTTGTGCTCCAAGACAGCTTTCAGTTTGAGTCAGGAATGTTGTGGATTGTCACTGCTCATATAAGATGGATCTGTGATGGGGTCCCATCAGATGCGCCTCTGTTTCATCTTGTGGTGTAAGTGCTGCAGGATCACAAAGTATATCTTGCAGGTGATTCTAAACAAGTTCATGTACATTAAAGCACATCTATATTTCAGCTTCATAAGCATTTCTGGTAAAACTTTACAAAGGGCTGTCGGTGCTCTTACCTAGAAGTGTATGGTGGTAATGGCTGCTGCGACTGGTGATACACCTTAAAATGGCGGGAAAGCTGATTTGTATAGCCAATAAGAACGAGGTTTTGGTTTCAGTCTTGGACGAAACAAATATTGCATTTTAACATAGTATCCTTCAGTGTAAAATATATCTTGGTATGATGGAACAAAAATGTATCAGAAAAACATGGACGTACAGGAACACCTAATAAACATTTTAACGCAAATGTTAGCGTCAGTATATTCTTGCAGATGTGGTCTGTTTATGCAACAAAATAAGACTTTATTTTTGTGGTACACAGGTTGTGGTTCTTTGTATTTATGGGATACTATGGATTACAAGACACTAATGATGCTTTGTAAATAAAAGGAAGCAAAACATGGGTGACGTAAAAAGAAATGCCCTTTTATTTATTTTCATAGGAGACTACCTTCAAGAAAATAATGATGTAGAAATAGTTAATAAATTCCAGAAGACATAAAAATGACACCAGGATTTTATTGGAATGAAAATCACACTATGGCTTTACGCTGTTGCTGTGGTGATTATGAAGTGCTTTAAATCCTCCTTTTCATGATGTGCACCACACATATTCAAACAGATAACTATCAAGTAGTTTTTTGGACTGTATTGTCATATTAAGAGATCTCATTATGGTTGATCAGGTGCGTTCAGTTCTATTTGTGTCCATCTGTTTCAGGTTCCTTAAATGTCACTTTACGGTTAAGGAGGGGTAGGACATCAAACAGGCAGACTTCGAGCAGGAGAGGCACTACAGAACATTTTAATTTCCACTGTCTGTACTTTTACAAATCTAGATTTATTTAATTTATAAAAAATGAATGAGCTGTTACATTTTAAAATTCACGTTTAGGAAAAACTTAAATTTTATAGTTAGTTATCTCAATTTTTACCACAGTTTTTAATAGATTTGGAAAATTCTAAAGTT
This sequence comes from Schistocerca americana, assembly GCF_021461395.2. Classification (NCBI taxonomy): domain Eukaryota; kingdom Metazoa; phylum Arthropoda; class Insecta; order Orthoptera; family Acrididae; genus Schistocerca; species Schistocerca americana. Next base: position 570,348,332 of record NC_060120.1, read on the forward strand.
TCATATACCTGTAAGTATGTTTTTTATGCTGTACAAAATTCATCAAAGAATCTCTTTTACTTATGAAGAAAAGTGTACGTAAAGAAACTAATGCAGCCAATAGTAAGTGAAAAAATGATGAAATTTCACATTTAAAAAAATTTATTTTGTTATATTTTTGAACTTCTACTGCTATCAGTGTAAATCCTGAATCCTTCCTGGTCATGCTGACAGTTTTATGAATTTATTAGTAAAAGTATAGACAGTGGAAATTAAAATGTCCTATGGTGCCTCTACTGCGCCAAGTTGGCACGTTTGATGTCCTACCCCCCTTAACTGTAAAGTACTTGAACCTTTCATAATTCAAACATTTGTATGGCCTAAAGCAGTCAGAAATTATGGTTGTTCTTGAAAAAGTGTACTGTTTGATGATACTGTGCAGCACCTTCTTTGTATAACAACTTTGAAAAAAAAGCAGTTTTTGGCTCTTTTTGGATTCCTCCAAAAACCAACATTCCTGTTGTTTTGTTCCCACTGCCAAATTTTCTTCTTCTGAACATAGCCATATTGATTTCCCGTGACTCCATCGCAACCAAGTTTCTCACATTCTTTGTAATGCATTTCAGTACACACTTTTCTGTAGGAACTTTTCCAATCTGCTACTTCTCGGGTGACTGCAGTTCGTTGGTAATGAAAAAAAATTTTCACTTTCCCACCCAGAGACAAGTTAGATGTAGAATTTTTGCAGTACTTAACTTGCTTCCCTCAAATCAAGATTATTTTGAATGCTGCAACTAACTCAGTGATTGCTCTTTTTGCTGCTCCACTGCACCCCATCTGTATCTTTTGAACAAGAAATAAGGCCCATATCTCCACCACACTTAGGACACTTTCTGCAACTGGCTATGAAACAGTGTGACACACATCAGTTAACTACATTGCCTTTGTGTTCCATAAAGACAAGGTCCCTGTAGCATTGAAATACCATACCTTTATATGTGTGCTCTCCTGGTGCCACTTGAGAAGATTTTTTTTATCTAACCAATTACATTTTATTTTCAGTAAAATTTTTGTTTGGCTTGGGGTGATGTAACACCCATTACACAGCCCCACTCCTTTTTGATATGGCCTAATCAGGAAAATCTGTGCAGCATATAAGAAGGATGTTACTAAAACTTGTGTTACAACCTATTTATCACTGCCAATATCTCTTTCATAGACCTCGGGCTATGCTCCCAGTCAGTTTTGTCACCACAAACTTTTTCGCTTTCATAGTCATTGGCTACCCAAACTCTCAACCAAACTGTTGCCTTCTGAACTAACCAAGGCTTTGAGCTACCCTAGAGATCAGGGTGTCTTCGCAACTAGGTTCTTTGCTTTCACATTCATTACCTTGGCCTTCTTGCAACTCAAGTGTCGCCTTTCCCCTTAATCTAGACATTACTAGGCCACATCCATAATAGAAATAATAGGATGTGGTAACAGCAGAAAGTAAAGATAACGCTGCCTACACAATGCGTGTAATTTCTCTCTTATTGGGACAAAAAATCACCATTGTTTACAAGTTACTTCTGATCAGACTATCACAAAACAAAAGTTTCCATAATTATACAGATCCCATAATAACTGTTCCAATATTTAAAAAATGCCAAATTGCCTATAGCAATTGATAACAGAAATACTGAGTTGCAGCAAAAGTAGAAAATTAATAAAGGGCCGTTCTTAAAACAAGAATAATTCATAGCTGTCTGTTGCCAACACAACATTCCAAATTTCAGAATAAATTGTTAATAATATTTCACCATCATAGAGCAGACATTAACAAATACAAAATGCAAAGTGAAATTCATGGGAAAACTTTCAAAATCATTTGAGATAAAAACTGGGGTTAGACAAGGTGATGGATTATCACCTCTGTTATTTAACTTAGTTCTGGATAGAGTCATGGCAGAATGGGAAAAAGAACTCAAAAAAGAAAAGTACTGGAAACCAATATCACTGGGAACCAAAAAAGATGACCTACAAATCCCCTACTTAGCCTACGCAGACGATCTTGCAATAATGGCAGATTCTAGTGAAATGGCAGTCAAACAGATAGAAACCTTAAAAGAGTGTGCAGGAAAAGTTGGCCTACAAATATCTTTTGAGAAAACGGTGTTTACAACAACAAATCTAGAAATTTCTAAGTTACAAACCAAATATGGAGAAATTAAGAGGGTACCATACTTTAAATATTTAGGAGAGAGAATTTCTGAAAAATACTCACAACAAGAAAGAATATTAAAAGCTCGTAGGGGTCTAGGGCTGGTCCAAAACATTTACAATAAAAAAATGTCTATCTATAAATACAAAAATTAAACATTATAAGTCGGTAATTAAACCAATAATGCTATATGCCAGCGAAACCTTGACACTTAAAAGGAAAACAGATATGGAAAACCTGAAGAAAGAGGAAAGGAAAATCATTAGGAAAATTCTGGGACCAAGAGGACCAAAGAGGGGTATAGATTACAGAAAAATTCTAAAATTGAAGAATATTCTAACATAGAGATAGACATGAGGAAGAGGCATCTAAAATTCTATGGCCACATGATGAGACTTCCCTATCACAGACTTACAAAAAAAAAATAGTAAGATACGTAGCATCCCTTGTTAATGGAGGAGAATGGATCAAAAATGTAAAGAAAGATCTGGAATTAGCCAACATTACTACTGAAGACATGAACAAAAGAAACAATTTCAAACTTAAAGTTGACAAATGGGAGGTCAAACCAGAGATAAAAGCGCCGAGAACTGGAACAAAATGGAGCGAAGAAAGAAAAGCTGAATTCTCGCAAAGAATGAAGACCTGGTGGGCAAACAAGAAGAATAAGAAGCCCCAGAAGTGAACCATCTTTACTTAGCGTCTTCCGTGTTGGGAGCTTTACGACTAATAATAATAATAATAATAATAATAATAATATTTCACCATACAAATTGCCAGAGATATCAACAATAGCAACGGGAATGTACTGCAATAGTAAAATCTGAAGGAAGGGCCATCTACCCAACATGAGTAATTTGTGTGAGCCCATCACTGCAAGTAAAATCATGTATTTTGATCCTTATTTACATTGTAAATGTCAATATCTGACCAAAAATATATTTGCAGAAATAATGTGAGTAATTCGTATTTTCTCATTTCCCAGCTAACAGCTTGTCATTTTATCTACGAATGCACCACCAATTGGTTGCCACCAGCCATACAAGTGCAAGCGTTGCCAACATTTGTGCTGTACTGTGAAAAAAACCAGAATGTGGATAGCCCATAGCAAAGTTTAGCAGCTTTTTCTCTTGAAACTTCCTGGCAGATTAAAACTGTGTGCCCGACCGAGACTCGAACTCGGGACCTTTGCCTTTCGCGGGCAAGTGCTCTACCAACTGAGCTACCGAAGCACGACTCATGCCCGGTACTCACAGCTTTACTTCTGCCAGTACCTCGTCACCTACCTTCCAAACTTTACAGAAGCTCTCCTGCGAAACTTGCAGAACTAGCACTCCTGAAAGAAAGGATATTGCGGAGACATGGCTTAGCCACAGCCTGGGGGATGTTTCCAGAATGAGATTTTCACTCTGCAGCGGAGTGTGCGCTGATATGAAACTTCCTGGCAGATTAAAACTGTGTGCCCGACCGAGACTCGAACTCGGGACCTTTGCCTTTCGCGGGCAAGTGCTCTACCAACTGAGCTACCGAAGCACGACTCACGCCCGGTACTCACAGCTTTACTTCTGCCAGTACCTCGTCTCCTACCTTCCAAACTTTACAGAAGCTCTCCTGCGAAACTTGCAGAACTAGCACTCCTGAAAGAAAGGATATTGCGGAGACATGGCTTAGCCACAGCCTGGGGGATGTTTCTCAGTTGGTAGAGCACTTGCCCGCGAAAGGCAAAGGTCGCGAGTTCGAGTCTCGGTCTGCCAGGAAGTTTCATATCAGCGCACACTCCGCTGCAGAGTGAAAATCTCATTCTGGAAACATCCCCCAGGCTGTGGCTAAGCCATGTCTCCGCAATATCCTTTCTTTCAGGAGTGCTAGTTCTGCAAGTTTCGCAGGAGAGCTTCTGTAAAGTTTGGAAGGTAGGAGACGAGGTACTGGCAGAAGTAAAGCTGTGAGTACCGGGCGTGAGTCGTGCTTCGGTAGCTCAGTTGGTAGAGCACTTGCCCGCGAAAGGCAAAGGTCCCGAGTTCGAGTCTCGGTCGGGCACACAGTTTTAATCTGCCAGGAAGTTTCATATCAGCGCACACTCCGCTGCAGAGTGAAAATCTCATTCTGGAAACATCCCCCAGGCTGTGGCTAAGCCATGTCTCCGCAATATCCTTTCTTTCAGGAGTGCTAGTTCTGCAAGTTTCGCAGGAGAGCTTCTGTAAAGTTTGGAAGGTAGGAGACGAGGTACTGGCAGAAGTAAAGCTGTGAGTACCGGGCGTGAGTCGTGCTTCGGTAGCTCAGTTGGTAGAGCACTTGCCCGCGAAAGGCAAAGGTCCCGAGTTCGAGTCTCGGTCGGGCACACAGTTTTAATCTGCCAGGAAGTTTCATATCAGCGCACACTCCGCTGCAGAGTGAAAATCTCATTCTAGCTTTTTCTCTTGCTTTCTTAGCCATCCATGACTCAGCTGCCCTCTTGTGGCAATGGGCAATGTTGAAGCATGATCTAAGTCTCAACACAGTTTGCACTTCTGTTACTGTCTTTAAAAATTCATATAGAAGGAAACCAGAGCATTTGAGATGGTTTGCTGTAGAAGGCTGTTGAGAATTATGAGGACTGATGATGAAAGATGTGAGATTCTCTGCAGAATTTTGCTGCGTGCGAGACAAATTAAGTTTCCTCAGTAGACTCACTGAGACGTCTTAGTGTTATGTTCTGACTTTTAAGAGTAATTGATTAACTAGAACATCTCATAAACTAGCAGCTGATGGTAATTTCCTGGGGACAGTAGATATGTGACATCAGGCATCTGCTGGTGGTAATTGAGAAATGTCTATAATTTATGTCAGGTGTACCAACTACTGTTGGGACAAGATGTAGTTACTGTGACGGTGCACTCTCTTGCAGTTCAGAAATAGTTTTTACCTTGTGACACTGCGTTTGATAAAAATTTTGAAGCTTTCCGTGTGGCAGTGACAGTAAATTACAGGACAATGAACATTGTGTTATGTTGCCTTGTTGAAACTGAAACTTAATCTTTATGGTGCATGTGTACAATTAATTGTTTCCCTCTTTTTGTGAGTCTAGGTGTTGCATATCAACTGCTAATGAACTGAGGAGTGTGTATTTACATTTGCAACTCTGTTTGAATACTAATGTCCTTTCTTCTAGTTGTGCCACACATCACAGATGCAATTCAAGAATGGGTTGAAAGAGTTGCACACCAGTCAGTCAGTGATGATGGAACTGTACCACAGGCAAGTGAAACTCTTTAGAGACTAGAAAATGGAAATTTACATCCATGGAAATGCCAGAAATAATATAATATTTATAGCCTATAATGCTAGATCACATATGGACTTGTTCAAAATTTAAGCAGTTTACTGTTGTTTCTAAGTGTCGCAGATACATCAGATGTACTCAAATACTTAAAAAAAAAAGCCTACATAATAAATGTTCCAATGTAAATGAACTCATCATAACTTACCATCTGTTGTTGTGCAAACATACACTTTACATCTTTTTCATAGTTCTGGATAACCACGTAAATCATCTTGGTCATAGTCTGTTCTTTTGCGATGAATTGGTGTTAAGGGAGATGTGTTGTCAGGACAAAAAACCACCATTATTACTTACCTCTTTCATTTTTGTCCGTGTTGATTATAAATTTTAATTTTTAAAAATATTTAATATGTTCCTGCCATGCTTTTTATTTTTATAAGTGTTCTGTAGGGGCATTTTCATTCAAAGTCACAGTGGTTTCCAGAAAGTTATCTCCCAATGCGGTGAGATTTCTTGTCATTGAAATCACCGTGTTCTACTTTGAAGTAAATATTTTCATCTCAAAGTGTAAACAAATTCAGTAATGTCGTAGCAACATGCAGAATGTTGTGTTTAGTTGTGTGTGATACTCACTTGCAGTGCAATGTCATTTCCCATTATGTCAGCTTGATTGTTTGATGAATGCACTTATTTTCAATGTTGGAGTCACATTTCCCATAGGGGTTTTCTTGAGTGATTGTGTGTCCTTCGTGAAGCAGTTCCTGCAACTGAGATACTTGAAGATTTTCAACTGTTTATTGCCTTTTGTCAACATCTTTTTGGACTCGGGCAACAGTATCTCTAACCATTTAAGTGTTTCTAAAAACAAAGATGATGTGACTTACCAAACGAAAGTGCTGGCAGGTCGATAGACACACAAACAAACACAAACATACACACAAAATTCAAGCTTTCACAACCAACGGTTGCTTCGTCAGGAAAGAGGGAAGGAGAGGGAAAGACGAAAGGATGTGGGTTTTAAGGGAGAGGGTAAGGAGTCATTCCAATCCCGGGAGCGGAAAGACTTACCTTAGGGGGGAAAAAAGGACAGGTATACACGCGCGCGCGCATGTATCCATCTGCACATACACAGACACAAGCAGACATTTGTAAAGGCAAAGAGTTTGGGCAGAGATGTCAGTCGAGGCGGAAGTACAGAGGCAATGATGATGATGAATGACAGGTGAGGTATGAGCGGTGGCAACTTGAAATTAGAAATTAGCGGAGGTTGAGGCCTGGTGGGTAACGAGAAGAGGGGATATACTGAAGGGCAAGTTCCCATCCACCAACCTGTCAGAACTCCGGAGATGGGAACTTGCCCTTCAGTATATCCTCTCTTCTCATTACCCACCAGGCCTCAACCTCCGCTAATTTCTAATTTCAAGTTGCCGCCGCTCATACCTTACCTGTCATTCAACATTATCATTGCCTCTGTACTTCCGCCTCGACTGACATCTCTGCCCGAACTCTTTGCCTTTACAAATGTCTGCTTGTGTCTGTGTATATGCGGATGGATATATGTGTGTGTGTGTGCGCGCGCGCGCGAGTGTATACCTGTCCTTTTTTCCCCCTAAGGTAAGTCTTTCCGCTCCCGGGATTGGAATGACTCCTTACCCTCTCCCTTAAAACCCACATCCTTTCGTCTTTCCCACTCCTTCTCTCTTTCTTGACGTAGCAACCCTTGGTTGCGAAAGCTTGAATTTTGTGTGTGTGTTTGTGTGTGTTTGTGTTTGTTTGTGTGTCTATCGACCTGCCAGCATTTTCGTTTGGTAAGTCACATCATCTTTGTTTTTAGATATATTTTTCCTACGTGGAATGTTTCTCTCTATTATATTCATTTAAGTGTTTCCGCGCAGTTCAGTCGGTAACAGTTTGAAATTTGAACATGAGCAGTCACACAGGCATCTTTAAAAGACTACCAAACACGTAAGCTTTTGACCAGAAGGCCTTCTTCCGAAATATACACACGCACGCACGCACACAGTCTGTGGCTGCTGGGGTCAGGCTCAGTGTGGCTGCGGCAGCGAGTGACAGTGGTTGTGTGTGTGTGTGTGTGTGTGTGTGTGTGTGTGTGTGTGTGTGTGTGTGTGTGTGTGAGCTGATTTTGTGTGTGCGTGTGGCGTTTATTTTGGAAGAAGCCCTTCTGGCCGAAAGCGTGTGTTAAGTAGTGTTGTTGTGCCTGCCTGTGACTCAACGTCTCTGCGACATGGAAGTAGTAATATCCTTTTAATAATACTGTCATCACTCCACAAGGTTTTTAAGTGGTTCCATTTTGATTATGGGTGCATATTTATGGGTCAGCAAGGTCTTCAGGCTTCAGCATGGACATTGTTTAGCATGAGGAGACCAAGCTGGCAACTGGGGTGTTTCTGACCACTTGTGTGCCTAGCTTTAGGTGAGCCACCACTTCACCATTTGACAGCAGCTCCTGGTAGCGTGAAAAAAAAATGTAATACTGTCCCGTGCCTTACTGTGGGATACATCTGCTCATAAGCAATGAGATCATGTGTCATCCATGTGAAGCATTACTTTGTGCTGTCCAAAATTTCTCTCTCCAAACTCATTGTGAAGAAAACAATTGCTTGTCTACACAAAAAAAAAAACAGTTAATTTTTAGCACTAAGAGTAGCCTGAGCACTTCTTATTCTAACAGAAATTTCTTGAGTTTCTTGCAGGTATGTTTTCAGAAAAAGGTTAATACTTTAGCCAGTTGTCAAAGATTTTGTCTTTAGCCTTCTACTGTTGGTACAGATAAAAAATGAAGTGCATGCTCCAGGGTCAAAAAAGTTACTTCTGTTGGAAAGAAAGTATTGATCAGTCTCTACTGTGGCCATTCACAATGTTGGTGCTGTTTCGTGTGTGTGTGTGTGTGTGTGTGTGTGTGTGTGTGTGTGTGTGTGTGTGTTTTGTGGAGGTGTTCGTAGCGACAAGCAATTCGCTGTGGAAACGGCTTACGAAGTCACCGCCACACTTTTAATAGCGGGCTGACCGGTCTGCTGGAACAGTGAACAGAAAGATGAAAACCCAAACACTCTGATTAATAAAAGTCGGTACTTATCTTTATTAACGAAGATACAGTAACACAGTAGGGAACTCCGTGTCTACAGAAATCTGTCTAGTTCGAGTCGGAGCGGCTAGGTCAGTGTCGGCTGATGACAAACAACAACTCTGCTGCGATGAACACACAACTGACTAGCAAGTACACAATTCGGTGGCGAGTATACAACTGAGCGGCGAATACAGAACTGTCCTAGCGCTCGCGACTCCAGCGCTTAAGAAGCCAGAAGCCAGCGGTGGCGCGCGCAGACTTGCGGCGATTTCCTGTATCGCTGGTGCTGCTTATGCGGACGGCGTCCGGACTTTGATGCTGCCAACCTTTTGGCAGTGGGCTCGGGTGGCATTACTGGCTAGGATATAACACTGTGTGTGTGTGTGTGTGTGTGTGTGTGTGTGTGTGTGTGTTAGATGCACTCAGGACATTTTGTAGCGAGTATGAGATTTCATGCAGAACTCTAGTATCATGGCTGCCAATAATTTTGATTCTGATGCTGTATCTATCACACTACTCTGGAAACTTCTGAGTGCAGTATGCTTGTCATCTTACAAGTGAGCAAATACCCTTCAGTTGTATTATGCAATAAATAATTTCCAGAGTGAATTTTTGACTCTGGAATGGAGTATGTGCTGATGAGAAACTTCCTGGCAGATTAAAACTCTGCCAGGCCGGGATTTGAACTTTTGCAGGAGCAAGCTATGTCTCCGCAACAGCCTTTTTTCCAGGAGTGTTGGTCCTGCAAGTTATGCAAGAGATCTATGTGAAGTCTGCAAGGCAGGAGATGAGGTACTGGCAGAGAGAAAGCAGTGATGACAGACTGAGTTGTGTTTGGGCAGCTCAGTGGTGAGTCCGATTCGAGTCCCTGTCTGTCAGGAAGTTTCAGTTTAAGTGGTTTGTCCTTGTACAGAAGATAAGACTCCCTGTTGTTCACCCATTGTATTGAAGCCCGCTCTCTCATTGAATGCTATGAACAGCAGGTACACTTTTCTGCAGCATCCTTTGTTTAGAATTGATGCGAACTTGAAACAGTCCCTTTGGGCTTAGAAATTGTAAATTTAAGTGTACAAATAATAGTTTGGAGTGCACTGTTTGCTTATATCAGTTTGTATTTTCTCTGCTGATTTTTGTTTCCATGGTTGGGATTGACATATTCTTTCTAAAATTTTGTGTTGTTGGTTTCTATTGGGTGCATGGTGCCGAGACAATAACCATGTGAGAGTTTCTGTGCAGGGAATATTTCAGTTTACTGGTCTTTGTTCAGTAGAAGAGGACTTGATGAAAGACATGCATTGCTCATCTGCAACCTCCAAATCATTCTGAGAACAATGGGAAAACAGCACTGTCGAACATTCAGAATGTTTTGGTTGTATGTAACATTATGAATCCAAATATGACAGAAGCCGACGAAATCATCTTACATGATGAAAGATGTTGCAGAATGTGGCAGAAAAGGATTGGACGAAATTAGTATGATCAATTCCAGAATGTGGTCCCTATGGCACTTGTCGAAGACCACCATTACCTTGCCCCTGTGATATGCCAGATAGTGAAAGGAACTGTCAAAGTAAGCAAGAAATGGCATCCACAGATGTTGATTCCATACATCAGGACTTAATAGGGAATGTTGAAGGAGAGGTGTATCGATATTTAGCACCAATCTGCCACACCAAACATGCCATGAAGAATGGATTTGACCAACTTGGAGTTAAACTACAGTTGTCAAATGACAACCCAGCACCTGATCAACGTGGATACAACCAACTCCTCTACCATGTGTAATGCACCACAGAACAACAGACATTTGAAGAACAGAGGGCAACACACTGGTGTGTTTCCAGTGTGGATTCACTGAACACGTACTTAGCTGTCCTCCTCTACTTTTCATCAAGAAGAGAAAAGTGCAGAGACAATGTCCATGTCCTCCATCTGAAGCTTTACTACAGTCAGAGGCACAAATCAATGTCGGGACTTTCCGTTCAAGGAAACTGAAGACCTGCTTGACAATCACAGAACTTCAGCGGGAGATGTCGCCTCCAATCTGTATCATGGTGAAAAGGAAGTAACAACTTGATCAGAATGAGAGAACCTGCAAGTGCAGCCATGCAGAGGATGTTTGATAAGGCCAGGGTCCAGGTACTGTAGTAGGCTCCAGTGGAACTTCCGAATCATCTGGTTGCTGTCTTGGATAGGGGGCAATGCAGTGAGCTGTGGTGCACGCAGTGTGGTTTAGTGGTTAGCATGCTATGGATCACCAGCTCAAATCTCACCACCAGCCATTATTGGTATTTGCTATCAATCATTCTTGGAAGGTTCTTGAAATTTCTTGTGTTTGTAATATTTGTACGTTGGTATCTTCGATGTTTGTATAAATGGCAGCACTCTCTGTCCAGGAATTCAGTTCTGTTCTGTCTGTATACTGGTGTTAGTAACAAATGTACTTTCAGTGCTAAGTGTTGTATTTTTTTTAAGACTGTGCTTTCGGATGTAGACTTAGATGTGGTTACAATTTGGCAATAACACCTACAAAATATTTAATATGTCCGGGTGGAGTGTTGAGTACATGTTTATCCACGTGTCTTCCACCTTCTCTGAGAGTACTGTTTGTTTGTTTAGAGTGCCAGTGTCTACAAGTCCTGTTTTGATTTGACTGTGGTATAAACCCTTCACCCTTGTCACCTTCCAATACATACATTACTTCTATTTTTTGTGTGGGTATATCCATATCAGTTACTGTGATGTATGTGTGACACACCTCTTGTAATGTTATAGGTGTGTATTGTTGAGCTTGGTGGCACAATTGGTGATATTGAGGGTATGCCGTTTGTTGAAGCTTTCCGCCAGTTCCAATTCAGAGTCAAAAAAGAGAACTTCTGCTGTGCACACGTGTCCCTGGTGCCTCAAGTAAGTATAGCATTCCCACTTTGTGAAATGGCATGATTTAGACAGATTTTTTTTCATCAAGTCATAAAATATTGTAAGAGTACAATGAGAGAGATCTTTAGATAACTAAAATGTGTCATGAATCTATCAGCCCCGCTCAACTGGAGAACCGAAGACAAAGCCAACGCAGTCAAGTGTCAGAGAACTTAGAGGACTTGGGTTGTCGCCTGACCTGATTGTCTGCCGCAGTGAGAATCCCATAGGGCAGGCTGTCAAAGAGAAGATATCAAACTTCTGCCATGTGGCACCTGAACAGGTATTCTTCGTTTCGTTTTTTGTTTTGAAAGTTGTCATGTATTTTGTGTGGTGTGTACTGTTATATGTAGAAAAAGTCTCTTTCTCACCATTAGAATTCTTCTTAAAAGTCTGCTATCATGAAGAGGTAGCCAGTACTGAGTAGCAGTTGTTGGAAGATAAGGTTACCTTTAATGCTTGACCTACCTTCATCGCAGCCCACTCGCCTCAGTGACCACCTTTAGTATTCTTGCTCTCATCTTGATAACCATTCCACATTCCAGACCGTTGCTAATCAAATTCACATTTTTGGGGGAAGAGGTGTGTGAAGTGCCTTTCAGCAAACTTAGAAAAATAAAATTCTTTGAATTACCTGCTACAGTCAAGCCGCTGAAAGGTGGTCTGTGACAGCTGGTGGCTACCTTGCCAATGCTACTGCAACATTCATTGTTATGCTGTGTCACCCATCTGCAAATGTCACAATTGAAAATTTTGTGGCTGCTGCTGCTGTACTACTGAAGTGTTAGAAAACACTGATAATGCTGGGGGATTGAAAACACACTCTTCATAATTAAAGAGAAAATGTTTGGAAATAAAAGTCAAAATAATATAAAGATTATGATGTTTCAGTATTTTATTGGATAGAAGCATTTCTTACCTGCATTTTAAGGAAGAGGTAGGCTTCACGGCTGTCATCCCCTGATCTTATTATTAACTCTTCCACCCTCTTGTCCAGTTCACCTTCTCGCTTCCACGCCTCTTCCAAGGTGTGCCATGTGTATTGGTCAGTATTTTTCTGCTTTGTGGGAGTAATACTGCTCAGTGCATCCTGCACTCATAATTCAACATCTTTTAATTTAAAACTTTTATTTCTGTTTGAGCCCACACAAGCTCCATTGCATTAAAATGGCAATAATATGGTGGAAGGCACAACACTATATGACCATTTCCCTTATAAATTTTATCAGTGTCGTAAATGATCTTATGTTATTTGTGCTCTTTTGTGATATCCAGCAGTTCTACCTTTTTTATTTCCCTATCAAATGTATCTATGCTGTTCTTTTCTAGCCAGTTCACTATGCCAGTCTTCCTGCTGCTGCTTGTAGGGATTTTCTTCAAGTGAACAGAGTAACATGTTCCATTATCCAATGTTATAGTGGAGTTCTTTTCTCTCTTTGGACGCAAAGAGGGTACAAACAATAATTTAAATTTCAATGCTATCACTTCCTTGTGATAGTCACCAGAATTATTTGATGTAAACAGCAACAGAGCTTTTGGTACAACCATACAGATTGTTCCAACATGCAACAGAATAATGGAAAGACTGGTTTTCACTGGAAAATAACTTGCAGTGAGAGAAGCACCTTCTTCTGGGTTGGATATTCGTTCCATCCGTTAAGTCATGTATATGCCGCTGAATTGCGTCCTCTTGAAAATTATCCAGTTCTGTCATTTTAGCACAACACTATCTGATATTCCCTGGAGTTGGAAGAGCAGCAGTTGACTCTTGTGAGTCTTCAGCACATTTCTCCCTGTTTTGTAGCAGTTGTTAGAATTTTCAGAACAGCAGTTACTTGTTAAACGACTTTTGAAAATGGTATAAGACGCCACCTGCTATCCCTTTGTTCCTCAAAATAGTGTCATACATTATATACAAGCTCATGAGATTGACTCATTAAGGTAATGTCCCTGCCTACTTTTCTGTGATAGAGGAAAAGGTCATATCATGTACATTTGAAATTGTCACTTTGCACCGCACTGTTAACATGAATGGACTTGGTCACTCACAATCTGTGACAAACAATGAACACACAACTGATGCTTTGCAGCCACTAAGAAAGCATGGCACCACATGTGACGTGGGGTGGTGAGTGGTAGGGGCGCAACCCAGCACCATCACCGTGGCAACATCTGCGGATTCCAAAACTCGGATTGGCACTAGATTATCTCCTCCATACGATGTGGTCCACATGCGTGAAGTGTCAGGGACTTTCTTTTAGCAGCCTAACTAGCCATTACATTGATATTCTAACATGTGCTGCTCCCTCTCTGGAGGAAAGAGAAAGAAAGAGAGAGTTTATATCGATACTAGTGATGCAGAATCGGAACATTAACAGAAGATGTCAAGAATTTTTGCACATTATGTGAGTCGTGAGAATGACTTTCATGACAGTACTTAACTGAGTTTCATAAACATTGATGAAGCTTAGTAAATGAAAACATGGTTGTTAAAGATCCTTATTTTGAATTATTGTGTGGAAATTTGTGGCATAAGTAACTTGAAGGTTTGTCTTATTGCTGGCACCACTACTTTCATGGTGTCGGCAAACAATATATTTAGATATTCTATGCAGTGATATTTGCCAACTTATCTTCTTCAGGTGAAGCAATGCCTGCTATTTGTGACCTTTGTGGAGGCTTATGTACACAGATTGCTTATCTTTTAATGAGACTTTCTTTACTCCATTCATAAATCTAGCCTAAGAACAACTGGGAGTCAGTATTAAATACCATATTTCATATGCCAAAAGTGATATTGTTGGTCACCTCCTATCTAATGAAAGTATGCCTCGCTGTAACAAAACGGAAGTACTGGTGCAGATGTTTGATTTCAGGTGTCTTCTGCTCAGTTTACTTCAACACATCTGGTGATGTGTTGGTAACAAACCTGTGAGAATCCAATTAGTGTGTCTCATTTCTTTGAAAGTCTGTTCAAAATTTGTCACTTCAAATTATTAGGATATTTGCAAATTACTGTACCAATAGGATAGGTAAGTTTTGCTTTGGTCTAAGTTGCCTGTTCATGAACTTAACGACTTCCCCTCCATGTATATCTCACCTAACAGGTGTCTTTACGTAAGACTGTTTTCTTCACAATATAGTAATTCAGGCACATTTTTACATCTACATCCATACTCCACAAGCCGCCTGACGTTGACATTGACCTGTCCACAAAAGTTATCACTCATATCTTAGCTGGACATAAGGAACAGAAAAATATCCTTTATGATCAAAGAGATTGAGCCATGTTACATAGCATTCACTTCAGTGCTGTGAACTACTATTGTCATGTTTTACTTAGCCATTCTGTAGCTGGTTTGAAAACAATAGTGTTCATATTTAAGTTTTGTAAACAACATTTTGATGAATGTTACATAATTTGTTTTTGAAATTGTGGCTGCTGTGTACTCACCATGTAATGACATGCACATAGGAGCAATGAATATTGATCGTTGCACCCCACAGATTTTTTGGGGTATTTCTGTGCTGGTGAGTTCGACAGTCTTTAAATGACTGTATAACCACTGTGAACTTGGTGGCAATTGGAAACATCTAATTATTAATGTAGGTCCACCAAGTCCATTTACTCTTGCCCATATTAATTTACAGTCAGATATATTTTTGACCTTGATAGACTAAAAGGTTCTTCTGCATGTTGCTTTAAGCACACCTGATAAATCTAATTTATATGTATTCTACATGTTGCCAAAAAGTTTCCCTACCTTCATGTGTAGGCTTAAAATGAGAATGTTCTGGTTGGCAAAAAGCTGAAAATGTTGATATAGATTTAAATATTGATACAATATTTAATGATTGTTCTTCAATTAATACTCTTGAAATAACTTTCGAAATGGTTCTTATAACCATGAACATTTATTGAATAACCGTGTACAGATATGCTTTATGAGTTGAGATATCACTCGCACTGAATTGATCTGCGGATTCATTACAAAATTGTTTACATGTCCATTATTGTATAACTTATTCATTGGCAACTGTTAATATCTACTCGGAGGCACCCATTAAGCAGTCTGTGTGGTATTGGGAGCTCCATAGCACACTTGCTATGATGAAAGGTATCTGCTGGCAAAGTCCAACCACTGTACAAGGCACAAGGAGTACTTCAAACGACCCAATACAAAACAAGTATTTGCACTGATACGGAATATCCTGTATATTAAATTGATGCTCCAGTTCATTATCTATGTGATGTCAAGGACACAGGAAACTTCGCACTTCTAATGCTTATAGGAATAGTCTCCAATTTAATTTTGCAGAAATTCTGTAGCCTCACAAAACCAACTCTTCATGTCTAATTTGATTATGAGAGTCACATGAATTGTGGGGCAAGTTCACAGTTAATATTTCAAGATTTTCGTTCTCCACCATTTCCTAACACTCAAGTGCTTAAACCTAACAGACTATTCTTTCTCCTGTGTGGCTGCCCAGACATTGACGGAAGCAAAACCTGTTAGCCCTGTCTCATTATTGGTGCAAGGCAATGTCTAAATCAATTTTGCTGGAAGTATGGGCCAAGTTTTTGTCAATTTGTCTCATAAAACCTTCCTTGTGAAACAGCTCCGTATGTGGGCAAGTCTCATCAGCCACCTTCAGGTGCTAATGTGATATTAGTGAACCATGTTGGCAACAGGAGTAGCATTTACAAAAAGGACATTCCACAACAGGCACAATTCACAGTGACCCTACAAACTCAGTTGACAGCTGCCAGTGCAGCTTCCATCTGTTTATGAACAGCAACCAATTCCTCCTTCATGATCCTGGAATGGTCCCAGTCCTTAGCTGTATCTGATGGTGAATGTAACTTTTACAGGAACAAAAAGAAGTAGAGATCTTTAGTAAAAAGCAAAGATAGTGCTTTATTCCCAAGCAGAAACATGAAAAAAAATTGACTAACTACAATGTAGTATGACAAAGTTTGCCAAAACTGTTATCATTATATGAAGAGCAAACTTCCTCCATCATTTCATGGTTGGATACTGCAGCACTGCATGAGACAACTATTGATCATATTGTTGTGATCCACAAACAGGCAGGCTTTTATTTCACCACAAACAGGCTGGTCTTTATTTCACTGTTTCTCCTGCAAGTAAAGGTGACCATCTCATTATCGTGCTGTGCGCCTGTCATATGTATGTTCACTTGTTCTTCAAACAGCGGTAAGACATTATCTATGCACAGCAAAAGTACACTCTATTGAAGTTCGGTATCTTTTATTGCATAAGGTAATCCCAGTTAAGATTTGCCTACAGTGTTCGCAATAGCAGTTTTTGCTGCTTTATAGTCTGTAGCCGGAGTCAGAATCACGTAAAATCTATCTGTGAAACAGTGTAACCCTTTATAGATAGATCTCTGAGCAGTCACTGTGCCATTCCTCTCACCTGTGTAAGAAGTGAAATTCCATACATGACCTTTGACTCTGATGAAACAGTTTTATGCCATACTTATTTGTCTTTTATGGCAAACAACCACGAAATTTACGCATGCCTTTAATTCATGAAATAATGTATATTCACACTTGAAATATGCGTACACCATTACAAAGAATATTCTTACCTTCTGCAGTTGGTCATGATCAGTTTCACATTTGTTCTTGATTAGTGAAATGTCATTTACTTGAACACTTATTAGAAGGGACTGAAGTCTGTCAAACCTCACAACATTTGAACGGAAATTGCATTGTACAACAGGATTCTGGCACCAAAAGGTCATGCAAATCAGTTTTCTGTCCCCTCTTTCATCATAGAATCTGTAATAAAATAATTTTGTGTGTGTGTGTGTGTGTGGGGGGGGGGGGGGGGGGCGGCGTGTGGCCGTGTGGAAGAGAGGGAGCGAGGGGGTCTAGAGATGTGCGGTTCTCATCTAAACAGAGCATATTTCCCAGAAAGTACATCAGTTTCTGGCATGTGATCAAACTTCACTCTGTGTGAAGATCTTGCCCTTAGCCTCAAACTTCTGCACTCTTTGTGCATAATTTCTGAAGGAATAACAATACTGTTAGCCTCTGAAGTGAAGTGAAGTGGCTGGATGCCTACTCCCACTGTCTGCTTCAAGCACCAAAGGTTGTAGATTCAGTTTAAATCATTTAAGGATTTTCTACTCACAGGATTTTAAATTGGAAACTGAATAAAATTTGAGACTATTTATTTCAAATGTTCTTCATTATAATTCCAAAATTTCTTCTTGAACTTAATATATGTCATCCCCACATTCATCCACTACATAATCTCCCATAAAAAGTCTTTATTTCCTCCAAATATCAAGTGAACCTGTGAGTAAATTTACTATCAGTTGAATATTGATTGATTAAAAAATTTATCAGTCATTAAAATGTGAGAGGTTTTTCTGCCGCAGGGTCATTCTTTATTTAATCAACCTTATTTTAGTCAAATTCTGGATCTTGATTTTTCTGGATACCTATTACCATGCTGTTTATAAACACTGCAATTTGTAACAGTTTTCGACTGTATTTTTTGTTTATGGACTTTAAAATATAAGAGCTTCAGATTTTCCAAACCTTTTGAGGAATGAATTTGAGTATAATTCCAAAATTATTGAAGCCATAGAGTTGGCTCTATAGTCATTTTATAGAACTTCACATTTGCGTTAATGTGGTATGCAATACAGCGTTATTGTAAAAATACTTTAATCTTGTAAAATTCTACAAATTTTGGTTTTCCAAAATCTCAAACCCCCTTCTATTTATTATCATAAAATGTATTTCTTTCAAATTTCTGTTTGCATTTTATATAATTTTAAGGTGGGAAAAGGGTGAGATGGAGGGGAAATTTATTTTAAAATACAGTACTGCAATTCACTGACTTTTCTTAGCACTTCATATCACAAAGAATGGTGGCTTTAAATTTACTCTTGAATGACAGTTTTTACAGTGTAGTGTTTACAGGGAATAGTGCATATGCCAAGTTTGAAAAAGACTGTTAACCTCTTAAGTGTGTGTTGGTTTTGGTACTGGGTGATATTAACATCACTGAAGCTGATTTTGAAGATAATTACACTCGTTTCTGTTGTTAGTTCATATTTGGTATAGTGATGCAACCCAGTCTTCCAGCTAAACTAAACAATTCTCATAACCTATGATTTTTCAGAAAATAACATATTAATGCCTCAAGATGAAGTTCATTCCTAATGCTGGACCATAACCCACACTGCATCTTTTGTTGTTTACTATCAAGAGGATAGTACTGATCTCTCAAACATCTGATTTATATCTTCATTTGTGACTGCTTACTGCATGACGCAGTGTTTTCTATCAAAGCTAATGAAAAAAGGATGCCCTATGGGCTGCCCTTTTTCTTCATGCTTTTAGTATTTGGTCTGCGAGGGGACATAAACTTCCTAAAGCGGTACACCACACTGAATAAAAAAGTTCATTATTTTAAATTACTAATTGCATGAAAATGCAGGTATGTATGATTAATTAAAATTTGGCACAAAAATGAGAAACACCAAATAGAAAATAAAGTGTTTTTTGTTTCTAGAAATTGAGAGTGTGATAAAATTTTATAGTTTAATGAGGTATTTTCACATTTCTTTATGTGCAGGCACAGGCATTCTAATTCTATAAGTATGAAGAAAATCAAAGAGGGCCAGTTCACACAGTTTCCTTGCTAGTAACAAAGGAAAAAAATTGCCTAATATTAGAAAAATATTTTATTTTTCCGGTGGCAGTGCTGCATAATGTAAAAACATTCTCAACACGTCTTCACAAGGCATAACAATATTGATAAAGACTGGACTGTTTTTACCACAGCACATAGTAAAGAAGGGCTTATGAACAGTCTCAAAAGAATTGCTCCTGAAACAAATTTGCAAAAGGCATTTGAAAATAAAGCCATGACACTTGAGCAACTGTAGAAGTATAAAAGCCATAACAGATAAGACGTTATAATTGTCTAACAACTTTTAGCATTGTACTTGATAATAACATAAAAGCTGAAATCTAGATAATACAGAATATAAATGTAATAATACACAGTGAAATGACAGTTTACTGTTTTAAACAGTATTGGATGACTGTAGTTAAAAAAAACCATCAAAAACTTTTTATCTATAGAAGTTTTACTCAAGAAACCATTCCTGGCACAGGTTTTGAATTATGTACAACAGAGGAATACTAGCAGAATGAAATAAAGTTGTCGTCCTGATCAAGTAAGTCAGAAATAGTCAAAGGAATTTGTACACTACATTCTCTTATTCAGAGTGCCTGAATATCAGGTTGCAATTAAGTCATACTACTTGAATAGTAAATCAATCGTACACATTCATAAGATGTGCATGCATTGAAATTCTGCTACTTAAAATTGCCTTAACCAGTATTACCAGTGCTCAAAGTGGGTGAAATTGGCCATTAGTCTAATAAGTTTGAAGTTATTGGGTTTTGTGCTTGGATGGAATTCAAGGGGCTTGTTGCTTTATTTTTTTAATTATTCTGATAGGTATTATGTAAGTAAATAATGCGTTGTTTGGCCAGCTTTTTCACTATTATCCTTTGTGCCAAAAAAGAAGTTGAGAACTCTTCTAACATAAAGAAAGCAGATGGACTGTTTCATGTAAATTTTACAATTTAAATGTCATGTCAGGTGTGCTATAGGATTAATAAAAATGTTATTTAGGTCTTATGAATATAATAGAGGGAAACATTCCACGTGGGAAAAATATATCTAAAAACACAGATGATGTGACTTACCAAACGAAAGTGCTGGCAGGTCGACAGACACACAAACAAACACATACACACGAAATTCAAGCTTTCGCAACAAACTGTTGCCTCATCAGGAAAGAGGGAAGGAGAGGGAAAGACGAAAGGATGTGGGTTTTAAGGGAGAGGGTAAGGAGTCATTCCAATCCCGGAAGCGGAAAGACTTACCTTAGGGGGAAAAAAGGACAGGTATACACTCGCTCGCACACACACGCATATCCATCCGCACATACACAGACACAAGCAGACATTTGTAAAGGCAAAGAGTTTGGGTAGAGATGTCTGTCGAGGCGGAAGTACAGAGGCAAAGATGTTGTTGAAAGCCAGGTGAGGTATGAGCGGCGGCAAATTGAAATTAGCGTAGGTTGAGGCCTGGCGGGTAACGAGAAGATAGGATATACTGAAAGGCAAGTTCCCATCTCCGGAGTTCTGACAGGTTGGTGTTAGTGGCAAGTATCCAGATAACCCGGACTGTGTAACACTGTGCCAAGATGTGCTGGCCGTGCACCAAGGCATGTTTAGCCACAGGGTGACCCTCATTACCAACAAAAACTGTCTGCCTGTGTCCATTCATGCGAATGGACAGTTTGTTGCTGGTTTTGAACACATTGGTATATAGAGCAAAAACTGTTTCTGACAAGGACCACTTAAGGTCCGAGATTAACCATCTGAAGTACGTGTTCTGAGAGAATGGCTATGGTGCACACGATATAAAGGCAGCCTTATCAAAAAAAAAAGGAAACGTAAAAATGCTGCACACTCACAGGTTGAAACACCGATTGCGGTTCTTCCTTTTTGTGGCATGATTTTCAGCAAATAGGAAGAGTCCTGCGTAGACAAGTTATAAGACCGATTTTTCGTCCTCCTAAGAAAATTAAGGAGATTATGTGCCCTGTTAAGGACAATCTCGGCCTCAGGATCCCTGGAGTATATATAATATACCCTGTGAGTGTGGAAGTAATTATATAGGTCAGACGATTCGTACCATTTCCGACCGCTGCGCAGAGCACCAACGCCATATTAAAAATAGAGAACTGGAGAAATCGGCAATTGCGGAGCACAGCCTCACGAACAAACATAAAATTTTGTTCGATGAAACAAAAATTCTGTCTCATGCCTCCATGTACTGGGATTAGGTTATTAAGGAGGCTGTTGAAATAAGAATGAGTCAAAACAACTTTAACCGCGATAGCGGATACCATCTGAGCTGTGCATGGAAACAATCGCTCGATGCAGAGAAGCAGCAGAGATGTCCCTTCCAAGGTTTACGTTCCAACAGAAGCGATTGCGCCACCGGCGCCCACAGTGACATTGTCTGCGACCGCAGTACGTAATCGCCGACCAATCAGAAGCCTTCCATGGGCTATAAATAAGGCTACCACAGCAGCAGTGAAGACAGTCAGCTCCTGACTATGATGATAGAGGTAATCGTTGAAAGCTCGAGATTTTATCCAGAACTGATGCGGCAAGAATACCTAGAATGTTTTACATATAAGTGCCGTCGCGAAAACTTCGTTCCCATCACATCTCTTTACTGCTGTCTCTTTCTGTGCATTTAGTTTTCTTAAAAGTTCAGTCTTGTCCCTCAGTTCCTTAATTTCTAAATCCTTACACTGCACTGAGTTCATAAACAGAATCATTAGCTGTGGTCTGGTTGACTTACTTTCTTTTCGGTGACATAGTTTTTAAAGTCACCAAAGCTCGTTTTTGCAAACTTCTTGCTTCACAGCATTCTGCGTGACTTCCAGATCTCTGAGAAACGAGTTAACTTTTATTATTCTTGGAATTATTTACTTACTACTATACAACTACACTAATTTCTCATTATTAATCAATTAAATGCTAGGTAGAAGTGATATTTTATCATTGACATTGGTGCCACAATAGCATACTTCAGCAAAATTTAAAGATAAAAATTCACTAACTCACAACCTTCAACCTGTCGGAGACCTTATCAGTTTAGTTATGCAGACATTGCAACTTATATTGTTGCTATTAAGTCCTTAGATCAGCATGCAAAAAGCAAGTATGCGAGTTCAGTTGCAAGTTGTACTGTATTCTTACATTGAATTAGTTAACAAATCTTGTACAAAAAAGACGATTTTCCTAAGAAATAAAACTTTAGTATCCACGAGCAAAACTAATAAATCTGAGCAATACAACTTATTTATTTCCTACACAATATACTGAATCATTCACTGTCATAGAGTAGGCCAGTACCACATGAAAAAGCATTAAATTTATGTGAATTAATTTATTTTAAGGCAATTTTCTAGTTAGAACTATTTTCAGTGTTATTTATGTACTGACTTCTTATCTTTCCACTCACATACTTGAATTCTGTAATTTATTTCCCATTCCAGTTTGGAATGTTTACGCTGGGTATTACTGTGGGTAGTAGTTTCTTTATTGAAGGTAACACTAAAGTTTGTTTCTCAAATCTCATTGAAACTCTTTCGACCGAAAATCAGTTGAACACACATGCAGTTTTCATATTCACTTTGTCTGTACATTTGTATTGAACTATCCATTCACGTTGCAAGTGCTAGTCTTTTGGAAAACCATAACAACTAATGTTTGTGGTTTTTTGAGCAATATTAATGAATTGTAAAGAAAAAAAAAGGTTCAAATGGCTCTGAGCACTATGGGACTCAACTTCTAAGGTCATCAGTCCCCTAGAATTTTGAACTACTTAAACCTAACTAACCTAAGGATATCACACCCATCCATGCCTGAGGCAGCATTCGAACCTGCGACCGTACCGGTCGCGCGGTTCCAGACTGTAGCGCCTAGAACTGCGCGGCACACTGGCCGGCCAGTGAATTGTACCACAGTGTCATTATAGTGGCTTTATTCATGATTGACACACAGTAAGTTACTTGCTTTGGATGCCCACCATGGCTTCAAAGTGAAGTCAAGCCACGCAACCACATCTGGGAATTTTTTACTCACCAAGAGCCAATTGGTCTTTCATTTATGATAGAAACATTGAGTTAAATATTCTCAGTATTCAATTTATAAAGACTTTGCCTGTAGTTCGAATTAAAGTAATACACAAAAGTGGAGATGAAATTCTGAAAGTGTAAAATTAAAGGTGATTCTTCAGCAGCTGGAAGTCCTGAAAGTGGGAGATTGTGGTTCAGAGTTAAGTGACTGTTCTTGTAGTGTACTGTAGATAAATGGAGTTTAAGATATGGTAAAGACTCACACTTCATTTGTTTGAAGCTCTTGTCTTTTGCATTTCCTTTTCGGGTGTTTTTTATTTAGGCGAGTTACTTCATGTTACCATTACTTATATGAACATTGAAGATCATATTGCTTCTACTGAAACATTAGTAGGTTGTTTTTACTGGCATATCAGTTTTTGTCTTCTTGTTCCTCTGTTTCCATTCTTGACCTAGACAGTATGTAATTGTTCCCCAAATTACTCTCCATACTGAATGTTTGTGGTCAGCCCAATTCTTAAGAGCCAGGTAAAATATTCAAAGGACCAGTATTAGATCCTTGTTGATTGAAGAAGTTTTTCTGTCACTTCACGCTACTTTCACCTCTGGCAATGTTTGTTGTTGTGAAAAATGACAATTTGTACCACAATTTGAAGTCCATTTTAAACTGTGGTTTTTATGCAACTCTCTGGGTATGTTAACTTTAAAGGTGGGCGTAAGGTAAGGGCATACCAACGTTACTATGATGATCAAACCAACCCTTCAGGTTGATCGTATCTGTAGCTTTTTTTTACTTAAAGTTTAAGTATTGTAACAGAATCCAACAATGGAAAATCCAGGAAGGAATTTAACAGTATTATGAAAAGGATAGTTGCTACTCACCTTATAGCAAAGATGCTGAGTCGCAGTTAGGCACAACAAAAAGACTGTCAGAAAGTGAGCTTTCTTCCAGCAAGACCTTCATCGAAAATCCCCCCCCCCCCCCCCCCCCACACACACACACACACACACACACAATGACCGCAGTCTCTGGCTGCTGTGGCCTGGGTTGGGCCTCAGCAGCCAGAGACTGTGGTCATGTGTCAGAGTTAGTTAGTTAGTTTTTGTGTGTGTGTGTGTGTGTGTGTGTGTGTGTGTGTGTGTGTGTGTGTGTGTGTGTGTGTGTGTGTGTGTGTCTTCAACGAAGACCTTGTTAGAAGAGGTTCACTTTCTGACAGTGCTGCTTGTAATATATTTCTCTTCATTTTTATTAGTTTATTTATTTATTTATAACATTTTCTGTGAACTATCTCTTTACAGACAGAAGAATGAAAAATAAACAAAATATGCTGTAAAATTAATTAAAAATTGTGGAAAGTAGGATATGTAACATTGGCTTTACCCAAGAATTATTACAAAACAGTAGTCTTCCATGAAAATATGGGATGCATTCTGCTACTCTTTAGTGGATCGTTCTGTGAACATGTGCAGTAAATATTCTGTGCCATATCTTGACCATTAAGTTTCCTTAAACCCTTTTAACTGTGTCAATGGCTATGATGTTAGATCAATTTGGCGAGCTGCTCAGCCAAAATTTCCAAATTGCTAAAGTGACTGGGTAATAAACTCTTGCATCCAGAGTACACTTGCAAAACAATTGTGCTGTGGAAATGGATGACTGCATAAAACAATGGGGCCAGTGGAATACTCTGCAGTTGCACATAGGGTGCCTCAGGCAGGCAACATTCTGCTATAACTATGCATTTAAATTGTTAAATTCATCATAAGTCAATGTGAGTACACTTCCATTTGCTATCAAACTGATTTTTATTCCTTGTTTCTTTTAGGTTATATGCATCCATGATTTGAGTTCCATCTATCGTGTACCGTTGTTAATGGAATCACAGGGCATTGTAGAATTCTTCAGCGACAGGCTTCAGTTGAATATACCAGTACCAAGGCCCCGACGCTTTATGCAGAAGTGGAAGAATCTTGCCGAAAGGTATTGTGCCATACATTTATAAATACAACATGTAAATAATGTAGGATTAAAGAAGACCACTCACCGAAAAGCAGAAGCATTGAATTGTCGATAAACACAAACAAATGAAAGAAATGTACTATCTTTCGAAGTTGTCCTTGAATGAACTGCAAGTGCGCGTGCACGTATGCCACTACGTGACGCAGGCTAGATTAACTGTCTTTCCTTCGAAAACAAGAGTGAAAATTGGTTGAAAGCTGTTACTTTGTTTACACACTTTGCACTCTTTGTTGAGCATCATGAGGGGGAGGGGAGATGGAGACCACTTCCATGTTGCCAAGCCTAGAGCCTGCTGCATACAACAGGCGTATCTGTTCAGGTATGCAGTGTCAGTTTCATGCAAGGTGCCAAAATGTAACTGCTTCAATTTTGGTTTAATAGAATGTGCATTGGGATTTCAGTTTTTGGAACAGTTAATTTGTGTAGCAGTTAGTTATGCTTATGGGTTCAGTTAATTCATTGAGCTGCATGCCAGTCTGGTTACTTAAAGCCAATTAAAACACGCAACAACGTGAATAAACACCTGAAAGAGTGTGTAGAGTTGTGTGAAACATAAATTTCATTTTGTCTCATCTTTGGAGCATCTGTGGTCTCTCACAAAGTCCCATTCGTGACCTGTGCACTCTTAGCGGTATGTAGTGCACAATAAAAATTGTGCGTCATATTGCTTGGCAGATTACTCTTGTTGGTGGACCAGAGTTAATCACCTGCACTGTTAAACTACTAAATCAATCTAAGAAAGATTTACCAGGCTCACTTACGCATAGGGACACAAGTTAAAAATTGTAACTTCTTAGATACCACTAAGAAATATAACTGCTTTCAGAAAGACTCCCAGATCAGTCCCCTAGGTTGTAAATATACATCACAAACAGTCTCTATTCCACTTCTAGCCAGTTTCTAGTAGCTCTTGCTGACAATCTCCTTCAAAACAAAACAACATAACATTTAAAAGTCAAAAAGGGAAAACAACTCTCACAAACACCACACTTCAAATTTCTGTGGCAACAAATGAAATTTATTGGCTTCAATTAGATATTGCCCAACCTATGCTACTGTCCTGCTAACTGATGGCCCTGTACACTGCTATGAGACATCTGCTTACTGAGCATGTGTACAGTCACTCAGCTACTGAAGTGCCACACTGCAGGGTTTGAGGCCTCCCAACCCTTTCTGCCAGCTGTCTTTTAATGAAAAGTTTCCTCTTGACCTAGCGATATGCCATCCTTCCCTATTAACTGCTGTTGCTGAACTGAGTTGTATGGAATGCTTGCACTGTTGGTTGGTATCAAATCACATGCAAATTGAATCGCCCACATGTTATATCACTTCACTCCAATGATTGGTGCTACAAAAGCAAGCACCACAGAATAGCTATATGTACAGGGTGAACATTAATAAAACAGACAAATTGTGGGGACAGATTCTTGACTGGAAATGGAGGAAAAAAGCTCTTATGATCATATGTCAGAAATTGACAGTGTATGTTAAATGACAACAAATCACCCCAGAGCACAGTACAGAGCTGCATCACATCCATGTCACAACAGATGTTCAAAGTGGCCTCCATGGGATGCAGTGTGCACAAAGTACATGTAATTGTACTTTGGCTTTCACAATGATGGCAGGTCACTTGCCTGGAGCTTGCTTTAGGATTTGTATCAATATCCTGTAAAATCTGGTTTTCCAAATGTGGTGTACACACAGTCCGCCACCTCCATGTCCACACCCAAAAAGGGCTTGAAATGTTGTGTGTCGTGGTTGGTGTCTGTGAGGATACTTGTTTTGGTATAGCCGTGCTGCCTCTCAACCATTTCCATCTGCTTGGCTGTACACAATTATCATCACGTCTTGTTCCTGACGTGAATACCGGACAATTCTTCTACTTGCAGTACAGTGCATCAACCACACAGCCTGTAACACAAAAGGTACACGTGGCACATGGTCAGAGGAACTTTCATTTGTCAGTGCCATCAACCATAGCAAAGATATATTTCGGGACAGATGTTCATGGTACTTTTTTCCCTCCATTTTCAGCCAGGAATCAGTCCCTGGTTTTCATCAGTTTATCATCAATCATCTGCTTAAGAAAAATCACATTTAACATCTTCACAATGCTTTGTCAGTTGCTTCTTGGCTATAGAGACAGACTGCGACTGACAATAAATGCAGCACACTTGGTGCAATGTCGTGAAGCTATGAAATATGGTCTTTCTTTCTTAGATGGTTGCCTGATGATTTGGTTGTTGAAAAAGGATACAAAATTTGTCACTTTAGCGATTCAGATTGTATTGTAAGTAAAATAGTAATACGCAAGTGCTGTTCCTTCGTGAACAATGTGCCCAAAATTACTGAAATGTCACTCGTAATAAGTATATTTTTACGAACTTCTTAGGGTACAGATTCCTTCTATAAAGGCTAACAAGTTTTCATGTACCATTTATGCAGATCATGTTTTGACAAACTGCAACATAAAATGTTTGATTTAAGAAATTTTAAGAACCATGAACTACTATCATCTTAGTTTGTACTTCAGTTTATATCATAATTCCATCATGATATTTGAGTCTGTCTCAACCACGTGCCTACAAATTTATGATTTTTTTTTGTTAACACTTTGTGTTCTGAGCTGTAACGCTTAAGCATAGTCTAAGTAAAAAGACTGTTTTACCCCTATTTACATCTATAGTAATTATCAGAAAGTTAGTATAACAACAAAAAACATTAGCGTGAATGAAAAATTTATAAATTTTCATTTTAAGTGGTGCATAATACCTTTTTCTCACGTTAACATGTATTTCCATAAAGCAATGTTTATAACATTGTTTTGAAAAGAGGAAAACTTGAGCAAGTACACATGCAAAGAATTTTTCAAAGTAGTGTTTAGCAATAGAGCATAAAGCATTTTTATGCACAGTAAATACAATTGAGAACCTTTCATTAAACAATACTCTTCCTTTTATGACAAAATTTGAAGTACAGTAATTTATAAAGCATGACTCTGCAGTCATTATACTGTTAGCATGTATCTTAGCATCACACTTTTTCCATCTGTTTCTTACCTCTCTGAGAGCATAGTACTCATTTCTGTGAACAAAACTATCTTCCATTTTGATAGTGTGCAGGCGAAAGATGATAATTTGTGCTCTGTAACTTCCTCACACTGTTGGGGTTACACATTAGTTTAATAATAAATTTTTTTAGGAAGAAAGAAGCCTCCGCAGATGTGCTGCTCTCATCTAAACTTGTATTGCGCTGTTAAGATTGTCCTGAAAATACAGCATTGTGTAAAATACCAATTTTGCTCATAATAAGCCCTCACCCTTGGTTTTACGGGCTCTTAAAGAGTTTTAGGCAGGGGAATAATGCCAGTACTTACCTTTGGGTAACTTAGTCAGCCATACACTTCTAATTCACTGCAGAAAGTTATTTAAAAATAAAACCATGTTGGATTAATGAGTGGAAGAAAATTCAAAGTATTTTGTTTCGAATATTCTCTACCTGAACTCTCTGAAATGTATTGTAGAAAAAAAAAGGGGGTATAACATTTGGCATTTCCATCACTGATAAAACTGCGCCTTGTCATTTTGGCACAAGTAAAAGTGTGCACTGGCCATAAGAAAGACACTTCTTCAGAATGACCCCACACCATCTAAAGAACAATAATCTAGTTAAGGTTTCTATTGAGGTTCCCGGTTGCTTGGAAAGCATAATGATGTGCACAGGACTGAAAGATAACATTGAGGAAATGTGCCTTCCAAACTGTGTGTGGCACACTTTCAGGCAGGCCCAATCAGTTTTGTTCTGGTTGACCAAAGTTACATCGAGGTAATAAATTGTTGAAGTGCCTTTGTGTGTAATTTGTGAATCTTCCTCTGGAATCTGGATCTTGCTACAGCTATATCTATCTCTTTGTTCCATTACAGATTTTCTTCCATCATTACTTTTAAAGTATTTACGATCAGTGTCTTTTAAAATTCTTTGCATTGGTAAAGCACTTTCTTTGATGCCAATTTTCTCATGATTACATGATGTCGGATACTCATCATTTGTATACATTTCAAATAGGATATGCATTAAAAGTAGGTTGTTCCAGCTCGTGTGCGCACACGTGTTCAGTCAGGTGCTCCCAGGCACAGGTGTGCAAACAGCTGACTGTGGGCTGTCAGGCGGCTGGGCTGCAGTGCACATGATGTTACTGGTCTGCTCTGGAAGTTGTGAGCTGGGGTAGCCAGGTGGCTAGCATATACACAGAATACATGCATTAGAGCTGCATGGTGGTTAGCCTACCCAGCCTGCAACTGCCTTCGTGTGAGTTGATGGGTGCCCCGCAGTGCCCAGGCCTATGCATCGGTGTTGAAACAGCCTTCCTTAAACCCTCTTTGCTTTCAATCATCCAGTAGTGTTAAAGTTTTTCTTGTGATTCGAGCTACTCATGCAAAATGAAAGTGAAGTACAGATTACAACTCAACACGCAGAGAAATCGTTGAGACGCAGATAGGCTAAACTTTGAAGCTATCAGATAAAAAAAAGGCCTTCTTCCGAAACAGTTTATCTTATTGACACTACATGTGTCTGCTGTCAGTTATTGTGCTTTCAAAATATCAACTGATTCATGTTTAAAAAAGTTATAAGCTTTTGACCTCCTCAGTTGCTTGATAAGTGCTTCACTTTGTCTCATATTCACCTGTATCATGTCACCTACAAAGCAGTGTTACCATGATTTACGGTACAGCCTTTGTTAATAATACATTATGTTTTTGGACACATGACATTTTCATTGAGGCTTACAGGGTGTCCAGAGGCCTAAATCGCATTAAATCTTTAGCATCCTGTTGCATACTCTTATGTCTGCTTTAATTTGTGCCAGGTATTGACTAACAGAAGAGGAGAAATAAAACTATTAAAGCACTTCTGGATACAGCACAGAGCCATGTCTGCTTAGTCTCCCAAAAGAGAATACTCAGGGTCTCAATTCTTCTGGAAAATGTGGAATTCTTGGAAATTAAGTTTTACCTGGAAAAATCAGGGAAATCACAAGGAACTTAAGGAATTTCAAAAAATCTCAGGGAATTGCGCATTTTAACCTAGTATTGAAATTTAATTTTATGTTGAGTTTTATAAATCACAAACTTTAAAATACTTAATATTTTAAAGTGTGTTAATTATATGAATAATTTGCAGTGTAAGTTATTGGTTGAAGTAAATTGGTTAATCCCTTAATTACCATATCTCTCTCTCTCTCTCTCTCTCTCTCTCTCTCTCTCTCTCTCTCTCTCTCTCTCTCTCTCTTCAAATTGTGTTCCAAAAATAAAGAAATAATACTTTTTTATTATTGGAAAATCCTATAATGAACGACAACATAACATATAAACATATAAAACTGCTTATAAAGCTCAAAATAATGAGCTACAACAATTCTGAAAATCACTAATAATAAAATCCCGAGTGTACTTGACTAAAATATCGTGAAACTTGAAGTCATTTTTTAGTTTGTGTGTAGCTGTGAAGTCTAACAATCCATTTCACAAGTTTCCTGTGAACATAAATCTTGAAGGAGCTGGCTGAAGCACAATGGATGTATTTATCTCGTGCCATTGGTGATAATTTGTCACTCATCTGACAGTCAGTCATCACTTTCTCTCTAATGAAGTAACATCACACTCTTCTTCATTTTCTGAGCTGCTAATTTCAGTGTCAAACTCAGGATCATTATAATAATCCTCTTTACAAAGCACTGCCTAAACAGCAATACAGGAGAGAGTCAGAAAGTGTGTGTTTTTTGTTTAGTTACAAAGATGCACACAGTAAATATGATATCTGTTGGGAACCACCTCAACCAAAACACGACAGCCAAACCACAAATCTCGTACCAGATATTATCTAGTGGTCGAACAGGTAACTATCAGTGATGAAATGGATATAAGTGGGATACTGTTTTTTAAGTTTCCCGAGTATACTAAGGATTTTAAACTTGAGTCAAAATAATAAAAACAGGATAACACAGGGTATTATATTAAATGTTGAAACTACTGCTTGTGGCTAGTGTGAGTCAACTGAGAGGAAAGAAAAGTCAATATTGCTGTATACCGCCCACACCTGCTCACCATTAATTTGTCAGTATCTTCTGACACCATCTTCCTCCCCCACACCTGGAATTCTTAGGGATTTTTCTTTTTTTTCTGGTTTGAGTAGCCACACTGATACTTGTTAACACAGACTTTCAGTTCATGGCAACTAATTTAAGTTGCAAGGGAGGTGATCAATACTAGAATGATAAAGAACACCTTGAAAGATCAAAGCTGTTGGTAGCCTTATCAGGATATATACAAAAAATAATACATTTTGTGGGCAGAAAATTTCGTGTATAAAATCTTTAGCTTTTGATAGGTATCTTATCCCAGGATGATACAGTATCTTCTTAAAGACTTATAATCAGACAATAAATCTTATTAACTTACAGGGTAGACACACTCCGTAAAGATGTAACTATTGCTCTTGTTGGCAAATACACGAAGTTGGAGGACTCTTATGCATCAGTAACTAAGGCCCTACAGCATGCAGCTGTTTGTGCTGGATATCATCTCAGAGTGAAAGTAAGTAAATTTTTGAAAATGAAATTTGTATGTAAGACTGATGTGAGAAAGCAACATTAAAATTTTGAATTCGATGGGAGAAAAATTAATATTCCACAGTTGCCTGAGTGAAGTTAGTCTGTAAGGGCAAATGAATCTGCTGAGAAAGGAATGAGTTAAAACCGTATTTATCTTGAAGATTTTGCCCTTTGGAAGCTAAATTTACTGGGGAAACAAAGAAACTTGTTAGAAAATTTATGGAATCAAACGCTAAATGCTTAGTCATGTATAGAATATGTAATATATAGTTACAGTAAAAAGTCGAATTACAGAGATGTTATTTAAACACTTACGGGAGAGTGGTGACTTGTTATTTTGTAATATCCTGAAGTGAGGGGTCAAAAATATTTTTGAGGCTGGGCTTAAAAAAAAAGGGGGTTGGGTGGTGTAACAAGAAGATAAATGAAATGTATGTGCTAGTAATAGATGAGTTTGAAGAAACCAGTTAGAACAAGACAGTGGCAGCAA
The DNA here is from genome assembly GCF_021461395.2 of Schistocerca americana. Classification (NCBI taxonomy): domain Eukaryota; kingdom Metazoa; phylum Arthropoda; class Insecta; order Orthoptera; family Acrididae; genus Schistocerca; species Schistocerca americana. Next base: position 570,380,627 of record NC_060120.1, read on the forward strand.
GAAAATTGGCAGAAAGCATAGAATTAACTAAGAACGATCAGTAATTAGCATAGGAAATAAATGAACCGCTGTGGAAAGAGAATGACCTGAGGACAGAGAATCATTGCCGAGTACATTGCCTATATCTAAGGAGAAATTAAAAAAAAAAAAAATTTCTCTGATACTATTTATGTACTGTTAAAAAGTAAACACACAGTTTAGTTCCATTACATAATGCATTTAATTGAGGATATAGTTTCACAATAGTTATTCTGTTGTTACTCATGTGTAATAGTTTCTAAGCTTCATCAAATTCCTGTCAAACATTGTTATTTTAAGGAGATGGGGATGTACATCTTTTACATGTGTTTGAATAATCACAATTTGACTATATATCTGTACATGTCACTTTCTTGAAACTACAAATTTCATTCAAACAGCACCCCATTGTCAGGTATCTGTATGCTATGAAAAAGACTGTAATTCGGCACAGTGAGCATGTATAACATCAATAGCATAACCTGTACTTACAGAATAGGCTTGACACTTTTTGTGATACAAGAGACTCATCTTTATGCTACATCCTGTTAACAATTTGCATGATACAGAGTACTTTACTGCTGTGCACAATTTTGATATGGATAATATTCTTATTAACATTGAGGAAGATGCAAACGGTCATAAGTGGATGCATGTGACGAATGTTTTGTGGGTAATGATTATAGTTTTAGGTTTGTGATCATTGTGCATAATTATGGTCTTTTTGTGGCTTACAGATGCCAGAGGATGGTCTGTCGTTTGACTAAAAATGGTATTTTTGGTGATGTGCCATAATGCCAAATAATGATTTTTCAAAAACAATATTAAACTTCTCCGCCCCATAAGAGTTTGTGTCACATGACGTCAGAATTTACTATCATCTACCTGAGCTTTACTGAAACGGTGGATAAAAAGAAGAGTACAATAGAGGATCATATCACTAAGATTTTGTTGGCTGTAAGCCGTATTAAACTTTTGAAAATGTGACTCAATACATATATTGTTCATAATGGCCAAGAGCTTATTTGCGTGTAACATAATCCAGTTTTGTAAGTGGTGTTTTGGTTAATTTTGGACTTAATTAACATTGTAAATAAATATTACCCTTCATTTACCATTCATGCATTTTAATGAACTACTGAAGGAAGGAAATGAATGAAAATGAAGTTGAATGCTTGTACCTGTGCTTTCGTAAATTTGTCGTCATTGTAATCATCATCATCATCATCATCATCATCATATCATCATCAGTTATTGGCATCAAACATGACAATATAAAAATATTAGAAAATTGTAATTGCGTTAATTTCTCTTTAAAGCATGAGAATCATATTTTTGCAACTTCTTTTTCAGTACATTGAAGCAGCAAATTTAGAAGAAGCTACTAAAGCCAGTGAGCCAGCGAAGTATCATGAATCTTGGCACCAATTGTGTGAGAGCGAGTAAGTCCTTGCCTTAAAGAACAGTACGGAACAGCATTAAGTATATAGTAAAATTACTGGAATGTGCCGTTTATTGGTCCTTTTGTGGTCTGTTAATTGAAACAGTATTATTTAATTTTAAAAGATTGTTTTACATTGAATAATTGTTCTAATAAACAGAGTATATATTATTGCAAACAATATTTGGGAGGATGGGGCAGGGGATACTGAACTTCGTACTTACCTCAGATTACCTTTATCAGGAGCATGTTAAGTGTTTCCTTGTAACCACCCAGGCATAAGGAAAAGTGCACTTTAATTTTCAGCATAGGATGGCGTAATGGCATTTTCGAGGTGGTCCCACAGATTCCCAATTGGGTTTAAATGTGGGGAGTATGGTAAACTCATGCTGGTACTCTTCAAACCACGTGCATACGCCGTGAGATATGTGACATTTTGCATTGTCCTGCTGGTAGATGCCATTGTGTTGAGGAAGCACAAACTGCATGTGGAGGTGGACATGATTCCCAAAGATAGGTTCATTCGTGTGTTGATCCATTGTGCCTTCGAGAATGATGAGATCACTCATATAATGCCACGAAAACATTTCCCAGATCATAACACTCTCTCCTCTGACCTGGACCCTTCTGACAATTGTTGCAGAGTGTTTGCTTCCAGATGTTACATGCCAACTGCCATCTCTCTGATGGGGCTTAAAGTGTGATCAATCTGAAAAGGCCACCTACCAACCATCAGTGGATGTCAATTTACAGCTTTGACATGCAAATTCTAGGCTTTTTGCTGATGAACAGCAGTCAGCTAGGGTGCGTGAACCAGGTGCCTGCTGCAGAGGCCAATATGCATCAACTGTTGTTGGATGTTTGTTGAAAAGACATTGTTGGTGGCCTCTTGGTTAATATGGGTGGTCAGTTGCTCAACTGGTGCACGTCTATTTGTCCATACACATTTTCGCATCTATTGTTCACTCGTCATCTATTGCCTGTGATGCACAATAGTTGCCATGGTAACAGTTTTTGGTAGTGCCATTTTGCCATGCACGGTATACTTTAATGACAGCGGCATGCAAACAGATTACAAACTTGGCTGTTTCAGGAATATTTCCAACCGTGGCCTGAAAACCAGTGGTCATGCCCTTCTGGACATCAGATAGATTGCTCCAGTTCTGCATTGTGACAATGACTGCAGTGTTCACCCCACCCTCACCTCCCTCTCCCTCCTACCTCATCCCAGACACACTTTATATACTCTCCAATGCTGCTGCTGCTGCCACCTACCATCCGCGAGTAGTTGTTGAATGTTTACGTCCAACATAGGTGATGGTTTCATTAATGTAACTGGACTGTTGGAGTATAAGTTTAGCATATCTTGTTATTTAATGTTTGTATGGATCGTTGCTAGTTGGCCAGAAAAAGGTCTGATTTTATTTTTCAGTTTTTATGTTTATTCTGTAAAAAGTACATACATATGCATAAAAATAGTGAGGCAACTATAGTCTGATTAAAATTACTTGTTAGTTGACACTTCACACATTGAAGCTGGTTTACTCCAATCAGACTGCTCATCGTCATACTCGAACTGTTCAACATAGCCAGACTGTGACAACAAATTGTCAGTTCACTTTCAGGTGGCCTATTTCATCAGACATGGTAACCACGCCAGAAACAACATAGGTACAATGGCTGTACCATTTCATACACAGCCTAGTCAAACTGCTGGATCCTTCCGCACAGTATGTGATTTGGTGTTCATATATTCAATTATCATCATTACAGAGATCGGCCTACAGTAGATCGGCTCCACACACCATTGTGTGTGGCCAAATATTTTGAAGGTACCTAATTGTCATTGCAACTGGTTTTTCTTCCTCTCATTCTTTTTTTCATTTGGAATATGTTTGTCGCCTGTAACTTGTAACAAAGGCCAATCAGGGTGCTTAGCAGTTGGTAGCGCATGTAGCGAGTGGAGGATAACTAATGAAAGCTAGAAACTACAGTTCCCTCTTAGTGCTGAAACTGACATTTTTGTGGCTCGAGTTTGCTGGTAGAGAACATCTTTAATCACTGTGAATGAAATTAGTGTGAATAATGGTTCTGCAACAGGTTGTTGACTGTCAATTCCTGGATGCACTGCACATCAGGAGGTTGTGGTTAGGCTAGGACACAAGTGTAAATTCAGGGCTACAAGATACGCCTGCCTCAATTCCCTCATGTGTCACTAAAAATCAGCTGTGAACAGAGCACCTAGCTTTACCCTCATAGCTGATCACAGTGGCTTCAAACATTATTCCATATTGTATGTAACGGCACTTCAGCACTGACCCCGCTGTGTTTGAATATCACCTTTAACCAGGCAGCAGCTGATGTGGCAACATTGTAGCGGCAAGTGACAGATGTCAACTACCAAGTAATGTTAATCAGATTACAGTAACTGTGTTAATGAATGGGTCTTATATTGATTGTTCCCATTGTTGTTACCAATAATTCTATCGCTGATTTCTCTAAGGCAAGAGGAAGTGCTGCCAAATGTGAATGGTAGGAAGTAGGCTGTGTGCTTGCCCACCTATGTTTTCAGTGCACATACATTAAAAGTTGAATTATTTCATATATTTCCACAGAACAGAATTTATTGCAGTTGCCTGATTGGAAGTGTATCCAAGAAGCTTTACAAAAATAATCTATCTGTTTGTGAAAGTATTTGGAGATGCCAACTACTATAAAAACTACATAAAAGACTGCTTAATTTATTTGATATTTCATGTCAGTAAAATAATTTAAGTGCTATGCCATTTTTGCTGAGCTGGGTTGGCACAGATTTTTAATTAAATTCAAATATACATCAGTATTACTGTCAAAAAGTGGTAAATTTAGAATTTCATAGAGCTTAAAAAGGCAGACATTTCATAATGATGAAAAACAGTATTGAAGACTAAACCATCCATAATTTCGTAATAAGGTTTCTGAAAGAACCAACTTTGAAAAAAAATTTTTTCAGTCCAGTATTGGAAATTAATAATGGAAGGAGCTAAGGTACGAACTCACTGTAATGCTGAGGGTTTGAGTGATTGATTGGTACACAAACAAGACCAAAACTGTGTCTAAGCTTCCAGATACTTCCTTTCTGCCCCCCTCTCCCCACACAACCCGCACAACAATAAGATGGGAGGGAGAGACAGAAAACGTGTGGAATAAGAGTGTGGGCTTAGCTACCGAACTATAGCATCTCAGTGAACGGCCAACTCCATCACTAGATGGGCAAGCATCATGCTCTTCAGCACAGTTTGAACACACGGTGAACACAACATATTTCACTTGAGTGGCTGCTTCACAACTCATATCATTTGCATCCTTGCCACAAACATCAGCTGTTCTGAATTACAGAGATGGGAAATATACTTGCAACCAAAAGGTATTGTTGCCTTATGGTGACATCTTTTCCCTCGTGCAGTCTTTGAGTAGCAGCATCAAATAGTGGCTAGCACGCCGAATGATTGTTGCAGCTGGAGTGCCAGATACAATAAAACGGTCTGGAAGTATACGAATAGTCAGAATGTTGAAGTGTTTGTATTTATATTGTGATAAAGAGCAAGTTATATTATTATAAATAGTGGTTTGTTGCAAGTGCTGCACGTGAAGAATTATTTAATTCCTTCTAATGATTGGTATTTTTTCTGACTTTGTGTTTATTATACTGGTGTTTATTGTTCCCTCAACAATTAGAGCCTTAAAAGTGCTTGCCATGACTGGGCAAGTCTCGGTGAGGAACAAAACTGGGAGGATAAACTGAGAGAGCCGTTAAAATTGGCATCATAAAAGTGCTGGAGGCATGTGCCTACAACAGGCGAGCTGATCCCCATTATCATGTGGAGGGGAAGGTGTTGCAGGCCACATAGCTGGAATGGGGCGGTGTTTAACAAATGGTGAACTGAATAAATGAATTGTTTTCACATGATTTAAATGATGGAAGAAACATGAGATTGTGATTGAGCAGCCTTCAGCATCAAAGAGGAGGAAACAGCAGCAGCAGCAGCAGCAGCAGTTAAAGACTACAAGAAGTAAGTTCATAGGAAACAAAATTGCAGTTTTGCTTAGAAGTATTGGAATAAAACGTTTGATTGAAACTGTATTATTTTTGGATTGTGAAATACAGGTGACGATCCAAAGTGAACTTTGTTCAGCTCTATTGGAACTGTACTTTAGGTGTTTATTCAAATTGTTGAGGGTGAACTATTATGAAACTACTCATTGCGGCTGAAACAAGCAAGAAGTGCAGTGAACTCAGTTTTGAAGAATGGTGGCAGAAATTTTGGCAAGAATGGGAATACAAAGTGAAGAAAGAGAAGGAAAGGCAATGGATAAGAAAAGATTTATAAAATGAAAAGGATCGTAGGTAAGAAAAGAGGAAGAAACTATAGAACAACAATGGAGAAAATTTAAAAAAGAGTGTAGATCATTTTTTATGGCCATCATCTCACGAATTGGGAAAAGACAGTCAGACAAGAGGATTTAGAAGCTGATGATTAAGTAGGAACTCCGAAAATGGACCCAGGCTTATGAAAAAAAGACTAAACTGAAGCAACTACAGGTACGAGTGAAAAAATCGGAGTGAATACCGACCTAGGCAAAGTAAAGGGCCAAAAGAAAAGAGCAATGTACAGCCAGTGGATAAAAGTGTAGCTAAAATACAAGGATAAAGGTATATTATGGAGAGTTTAGTAGCACCATGTTTGTATGTATTGCATATTAGAAGCAGATGGAATGACTGAACACCAAGTGGAGGTTAACTATAGGGAAGATGCCATGAAGATGTGGATGCCATGAAGACGTGGAAGGGTGAAAGGGAGCAGATGATTACATCTAAAAAGAAAATGATAGAGAATACGGAAGCATTTATATGAAGGGCAGCAGGCAGATTCCATGTTTTTAGATATCTAGAAAACGTTTGACATGGTGCTCCACTGCAGACTGTTAATGAAGGTACAAGCATGTGGAATAGGTTCCCAGATATGTGAATGGCTCGAAAATTTCTTAAGTAATAGAACCTAGTATGTTGTTCTCGGCGGTGAGTGTTCTGTTCTCGGCTGCGAGTGTTCATCAGATGAGATTGTCTGGAGTGCTCCAAGGAAATATGATAAGACCACTTATTCTCTATGCACATAAGGACTGATCTTGTTCTCTATATACATAAATGAGCTGACATATAGGGTGAGCAGCAATCTGCCACTCTTGGCTGACGGTGCTGTTGTGTGTGGGAATTGAGTGACTGCAGGAAGATTCTAGATAACTGCCATTATTTCTAATTGTTGTGAAGAACGGCAACTTTCTTTAAGTGTAGAAAAATGTAAGTTTGTGCAGATGAGTAAGAAAAACATTCTTATATGTATGATGTTCAGTTGCAGCATTGGTAGTGTGCTGCTTAATATTGTCACATCAGTGAAGTGTGTAGTGTAATGTTACAAAACTATATGAAGTGGAAAGAGCAGGTAAGGCAGTAGTAGGGAAGATCGTCAACTTTGGTTGGGAGAAATGATGGGCAAATGTACCAGTAACAAATCCAGCAGTGAACCGCTTTGACATCTTCCTATAGCCTGACGTAGTGGAGGTCTTAAACACTTGAACAGTACTCATGAATGTTTCTTATGTAGGAGACTGAGTGTAGAACACTAGTGCAACCCATTCTTGAGTATTGCTCAAGTGTTTAGGACACCCACTAGGTCAGATTACACGAAGACATCAAAGCATTTCACTGGCGGGCTGCTAGATTTGTTACCAGTAGGTTTGCTCATAATGCAACTGTTATGAAGATGCTTCACGAACTCAAATCGAAATCCATGGAGAGAAAACCAACCTTCTTTTCGAAATACAGTATCAAGAAAATTTAAAGAACCAGCATTAGAAGCTGAGTGCAGAATGTTTCTACTGCAGCTAGTGTACATTTTGCGCAAGGACCATGAACATAAGAGAAATTGGGGCTTCTGTGGAGGCATATAGAGTAATTTTTTTCTTGCTCCAGTTCCACATGGAATAAGAAAGTAAATGCTAATAATAGTGCAAGGTACCCTCTACCAAGCACCATACGGTGGCTTGAAATAGATGTACTTCTGCATGGTAGAAGAAGACTGTGGGGAGCAGGCACAAATAGATAATGCAACATACTGCAGTTTGATACAGCATCTTCAAGAGGAAGATAACCTTATTAAAGAAGAGGAAACTGCCCAGAATATCACAGGAAAGTTACCAAAACTGAAGCAAAATGACCAAAATACCATTAAAGGAAAGTGCACAGAGAAAGGGTACGGCGAAGAATGGAGGAGAAATCATGGATGAGACAGGAAAACCAAATGAGACAGAGGACTCAAAACTGTTTTTAAAACATGTATGCCTTGAAAAAAGAGAGGAACATATTTTACAGAGATTAATGGATTGGCAGAAAGGACAGACTGCGAGCCTCATTATGTTGTAGCAACAGCTAGAATACTGAATACAGATGTGTTAATAAAGACTTTAAAAGTGTGCATGACTGTGTTACGAGAGGTCACTTAGGCCCAGTTTGTTTCACTTCAAGTTGACAACACATCAAAACCAACAGAAGATCCAGAGGGCACTGCAGAGGCACTCCCTTCCACTCAGCAGCGAGCTCAGCCAAGTCCACAAGGCAACACTGTGCAGGTGAAGGGCCAGGTCTCCTGACTGACTGCAGAAGCCACAGGTGGGGTCAGCTGGGCACGTCTCGGCACATGTGGGGAATGCCGCTACCAACAGCTCTCAGGTCAAGCACAACGAGAGGTAACGGCAACCTCCAACACTCGTGTCATGCCAACAGCTGCTATTTGTCAAGACTACATGGGCTACCTCATGAGAGTCCTGTGACCTGCCCATATTGGTATCTTAACTGAAAAAGCCAAAATTATAAAGACATAAAATAAGAAGAACCAAAATCAAACAACTAAGGAAATGAGAGAGTATTAGCAAAATCGTAAACCCTAAACAGGGTCGTGTTAGTACTATGCAATTAGAGCTGTCTGTGACCATGCTAGTGTAAAGTGCTTGTGAAATAAGTTAATTTATAATACTTGTTTCTGATTCTAATTTTATCTGCAGGAGGTAACCTTGCATTATGGTATATTATCTTTGCTTTGTTGTAATCTTGGAGTAGTAATCGAGTAGTGGCTAGCTTGTTGAATGATTATTGTGATTGGAGTGCAAACATATAATGGAATAATTTGCAAGTACACAGACAGCCAGAGTGCTAAAGGATTTGTATTTATGTTGTAAAAAAAAGGACAAGGTACAGTGTAATAAATAGTGTTTTGATACAGTTTCTGTGTGTGAAGAATTGTTTAATTCCTCCTGAAGATCTGTCTGTTTGTCTTTGTGCTTATCTGATATTCACTCTTTCCCACTCTGATTACAGCCTTGTACAACACATCCTTTGGCCCTCCAAACCTCTTGGCCTTAAGCTAGCTCCGTCCATGTTGCCAAGGTTCTTGCTTGATTCGTTCTACACTTAAATCATCCTTCCGACAGTATCCCTCATCCTCTACCTCAGCACTCTCTTCATCATTGTGTGTGGTGTGCAATCTCCCCCCCCCCCCCCCCCCCCCCCCTCTCTGCCCCTGTGTCACAGGGAGTTTACTGGGGCTGCATTCCTTTCCTGTGCATGAGCTGCCTCACTCTCCACTGTCAGCCATCCCTAACTTCAACCTTCCCCCTGTCCTTCCTGTCTCCTTCCCCTCATTCCTGTCTCCTTCCCCTCGTTGCCCACTCCACATGAAACCACCTCTCATCATTTTCAGTCTTGTTTATATGCCTGACAGTCACTCCACATCTCAGTTATAGAGTGAGGTTTTACCTTAGCTTCTTCCATTGCATATATACATATAAGGACTTGCCATTACAATCTTTGGAATTAAAAAACTGTTCACTCTCATATTGACAGGTACGTAAACTCAGTGCATTTTGTTTCTGACATGTATCTTCCAATTTACAGTAATGATGTTAAAATTATAAGTTTGAAAACTATCTGTGCATCATTTTCAGTGGTGTGATAGTGCCTGGAGGTTTTGGCAAACGTGGAATGGAAGGCAAGATTGCAGCGTGTAAATGGTGTCGTGAAAGTGCAAAACCTTTCCTTGGCATCTGCTTGGGCCTGCAGGCAGCAGTCATTGAATTTGCAAGGTACCATGTTTTTTTTTCTTTGTTGTAGTCTTTATTTATCTGTTTAGCATTCTCTTTTTAAGTATTCTCTTTGTGTTATGGAACATATACTTCTTCCAATTTCGTGGAGAAGTACCAAAGACCTTTAGTATGCATTTAGTATCTTTTTCTTTTTGTCTACTGTTTAGGTTGGTATCCTACCAATGTTCAAAGTACAGGGTGTCTGTAATTAAAGTTCCAGTTTCAAAACACCGTAGACAGAGAATCAATCCTCGCAATGAGGTCAAATTTTAATTACTAGCATGTTATTGATGTAGATGGAAATGTGGTGAAACAAAAAAAACTAAATAAAAAATTTACTAGTAGATGACGTTGCTAGTGTGTATTTTTCAGTGCGCCTGATATTACAATTTCTGCAGTCGGCAGCTGTGGCACTGTTGGTTTGGTAAGCCCATCCCATGTGGTTGTACCACGTCGGTTGGGAAAAATTGGTTTTTAATTGTCCTGAGGCCAAAAACTGCCTAAAAAGTAAAGTGATATAGGTCTTTAATTGTCCTGCTAGCAAAAACTGCATAAAAGCAAAATGACATAGCTTTCTGATTGTTGTGAGGCGGATGCAAGACATTCTCAACATGCTGTGCACCGTTTTCTGCCAGAAGTTGAAATCGAGAAACAACATGTTCTACAACAGATCGGAGGGTCTCGGGGATCACATTCAGAATGCATTGCACAGAGCGCATCTTCAGTTCAGCTATGTTCGTAAGTGGTGGCATGAACACACATTTCAGACAGCCCCATAGCCAGAAGCCACGCAGATTAAGATCAGGTTAACTGGATGACTAGGCTGTAGAGAAATGATGGCTGATATTCTAACATTTTTGAAATGCCACTTCACTGGCTGTGCAATGTGTGGAGTAGTGCCATCTTGCATATAAATGATCCCACCCAGACATTGGCACTGTTGAAGAGTAGGAATGATGTTGGTGTGAATAAGACTCTCATAGTGTTAACTGGTTGTGGTACAAGTAACAGGACCCGTAGAACTGATCTATTCGAAACAGTACATCCCTATGAAAATCAATGCCGTCAACTTGCACCACACAGTCACCTTCGCAGAAGAAGTGGTGCCAGTTGATAAGCATGTGGATTTTCCATTGCCCATGTTCAATTCTGCATGTTGACATGTTGTTGGAGATGGAAATGGACTTTGTTTGTCCACAGAATATTCCATGGCCAGTCATTGTCCATTTCCAAGTGAGCAAGAAATTCCAAAGTGAATGTTTTTCTTGCTGCCCGGTCAACAGAAAGCAATGTCTGAACATGGCTAATTTTGTGTGGATAGCAATGCAGGACATTCCATGCACAGTGCTCACCGGCATGTCCTATGTTCAGGCAATTCCGCATGCACTACATGTTTCCAAACTGCCACTCAAGCCCACTTGCAATGCTGTGGCCACATCTTCCACAGACGTCAGATCAACTGCTTTAGTCCCTCTGCCACATTGCACTTCAAAAGAAGCTGTCTTTACAAATTTTGTTATTTTCTACAGACTATAACACATCAGACGAATGCCTTTTTTCATAGACTTGATGTCTGGAACTTCTACTGGGCCACTAGTGCACAGTCACTTCTCTTCTTAAATAGCTTTAGAGTGTGTGTTGAATAATGTGCTCGGCAGATGCAAAATCGGCAGGGCATGTGTGCAGAGGGTGGTAACAGTGAGATGGCAGGCAGGTGGTTTACGGGAAATGCTGAACACTGGAGGGAAAGTACCATTTTAAACTGAAGCCTACATTCACATTTTTTGTAAATATTAAGTGGAGCCCGTACACACCTATATTTGCTTGATGACCATTCAAACGGATCCACAGTCACCTCTGCTTTGGCTCGTATCTAAAATGAGTTCTGCTGAAAATATAACAACAGTAGCTATTTATTTTCGCGTGCCTTGATAACCATTTATAACTTTCAGAGAAGTGTCGTGAGTCATGAATTTTGAGTAAAACCTAGATTTCTCTTGTTGGCATGTTAGAATTTGCTACTTCCACCAAAACACAGTGGAGTTTACACAGTGTCACTTCACTAATTTGTTGATCAGAACACAATTGCAAGAGAATTCTGAAACAGTGATGTATTAAGCTTATTAAGTGAGGACCTGAGGTCAAGTAAAGTCAACAGCCGATGAAAAAGTGCATCCTCGGTACAAAAATAAATGTGTAATTCCTTCACGTTTCAAAACCCACAGCATTTCTCATTTCCCAAGCTATTGATGGCTCTTAAAACTACATTCTTTCATCAAAAAAGTTTGTAGTTGGTGGAATAACAGAGTAGATAATGACGCTCCGCATAATAACCATATGATGAAATACTCTTCTCTTTGCTTGCTATCATTTGCCAAAATCGTGTTTCAGTATCTTATTTCATTCATGAAATATGAGGAATGTTATGGATATTTCATTCTGGCTTTATTGCTGTTGCACATGATCGCAAATGAGTGTGCTACACAAAACCAATTTTCTCGAGATTTGGGATAGAGACCTCCACCTAAATCTAAAGAAAAATTCAGTATGTTAGCTAAATTTCATACACAGCAACATATTTTGTAATATGCACCAAATACAAAATCATAATGACTATGACCGAAGTGGTGGGCACATCATTAAGAAGCGGACATATAAAGGTGCAAGTAATGCATATAGTTTCTGCTAAATCATTTGAGAAATATTACAGCGCGAGCACCTCGATTCTGTTGTCTCAGACTGGCCAAAAGTCTGCAAACTATATCAGCCTCCCCTTCTGAGCAAAAGAATTAACTCTCAAAGTGCTTTGGATGAAAATTGTTTACAGTGCATCGGCCACTGTATCCTGCACGGATTCTATCAACTTCATGTGATCCTTCATGGAGACAGTCACATTGGGCACCTCGGATGCTAACTGAGGAACACTCATGCACTGGGCATCTGTTGGTGAGCATATTTTGAGGCATCATCTGTTGGTCAAATTTTCATTAAATTTGTTTTGTTACGTGACATTTCCCCCTCTGTCAATAATATGTTCATATTTGATGTCGTTCTGAGCTGTGGTTCTCTTTCTACAGTGTTTTGAAACTGGAACTCTAATTATGGACACCCTGTACCTTTTGGGTACGAACAGTAATAAAGTTACTTTTTAGAGTATTGATGAAATCACCATTTTCGTTTTAGAAAATGTAATGGAAAGATAAATTGGTGTATAGCTCATATAACTAAAATTAATTTCTCCACTGAGATCACTGTTTTAACTGCAAATATTTCTTTAGAATCAGAGGTACAGACTGTTGGATTGTTTTATGCATTTGATATGCTGTGTTTAGTTCAGCAAAACCAATAATACAAATTTATTTTTGAAGTTATAGACACGTTTGCTTCATGAACACTCCTTTACCCAGCAGCAAACTCAAACAATGAAATCCAGTAGAAAAGGCACAATGTAGATGTGCTGCTAAGGACTGTATGTAAATCCCTTCATGGAAAGATAAATGTGTTGCTTAATTTTCATGATTCACAGAATAGAAATAAAGAATTTTATGGTGGGTAGCTTTATGTGAGAGTAACAAATTTGAGATAGTTTAAACATATTTGCACCTATGAATTCATAGAAAAGTATGGAAGTAACTTGACAAACAGGCTCCATCACTCTAGACTCTTTTACACCATTTCATTGGCTGATGCCATTGCTAGGCTACAAATCCAAAGCTCATATGTTCAATATTCAGTCATTCCTTGAATTTTAATCTGTCATTGATCACTTCTTTCTCTTCTGACGGTATTCGTCAAAGTGAATAATACCAAGAATCATCATCGGCGTCCACATTAAACTGTAGCTCCCCAAGTGACTGACTGTGTAAGTAAGATGAAACGTCAAGAGTAAGGCAGTGGTGTACCACCTCCGAGAGGACCTTGCCCATTAAAGCACTGTAGTGTTCAAACCAGTCTTCTGTTTGACGACAGCTTTACCTTTTTTTACAGCTCTGCAATGTTGTGGAATGGAGGTTTGTACTCTTGGATTGTCATCAGAGAAGTCTTTTTACAGTTTCTAAAGCAGTGCTTCACTCAGTTCCAACCAGAATGAGGAGAGTCTGTACTGGATCATATGCTTTCATTTATTTATTTATTTATTTTAGTGGAAGGTTTCATTCGTTTCTACTTCAGAAGAGCTGCTACAAAAAATGTGTTGTATTTTTTTCCTTTTTTATTATGATGATTTCTCCAAAATTTTCAAGAAATAGTACACGAGGATGAATTTAAGAACACTACAGAAAGCATAGCATCCTACTCACCTTGTAGAGAAGACGTTGAGTCAGTGAAAGGCACAATGAAAAAGAATACTAATTTGTATAAGCTTTCGGACAAAATAGGAAAACAAAAACAAACACGAACACGCACACGCGCACAATTCAAATACACAAGGTCAGCGTCTTGGGCACTGTGGGTCGTCTGCAACTGACATGAACAGCAAGGATACAATACGGCTTGCTGTAGTTGTTTCAGTAACTTTCATGATACTTCTAATTTTTGCACGGGTGTAAAAATCCATATCAAGTCTGTCTGTATTTCACTTGCCGCTCGGCATTATAGCACTCTGTTTTTCTCCTGGGCATCCAGGGACTATGTGAAAGTCCGTTCAGATGTGGGTGGTAAGCAGTTAACATCCTGTGAGATGTCAACAAAGATTACTGCTGATGCTAGTGTCAACTGGAAAACTTTTTTACAATTAGATCATCACACAAGGTGCTCCTTGCTTCGAAATGACAATGAAACATTGCCATTTCCATAGCTTAAGCAGTTTACACAGATTTGGTGACAGTGTAGCAGGAGTAGTCAGCACAGATTATTGTCCTAGATTCTGATTTGCCAATTTTGGAAACTTTTCCAAGCAGTCAGTTCCAGTCTGCTGGAATGGCATTGCTTCAGGTGAAATTGATATCAAATGTACTGGAGGCAATCGTGGCACTTCTGTCACTGGCATTCCTTACAGTGGCTCACGTGGCCAGTGATACTTGCTTCTGATTCTTTCTAGAGCCTTCACCAATCCCAAGTAATCAGATGTGGGAGCACCATGGATATATTTCAGGATAGCTGGCCATAGATGAGCTAGGATGGTGAGCAACCATTTCTGCCCCTCTGAATCATAATTTCTCATGTTCTGTGTTGTTTCTCCTTTGCTTCTTTCTTCCTCCCTTCTTCAAGGCTTCTATGGTTTTGCAGCAGTGCTCGATCTTCCCTCTGTTAAGCAGCAGTGTCATTAAATGCAGCGATGAGATTTCATCCGTGCTGCTGTGTTCCAACAAAGCATTCCTCGAAAGGCAGTTGACTTCTTGCAGTGACATGCGCTTTTGTATACTATCGCGATTTTGTATTCCTTAAGTCTCAGTGCCCTTCTTCCAAGTTGATCTGACCGATCCTTGATGCTAGAGAGCTAGCCTAGAGAATTGTAATCCATCATAATGATGAACTGTATGCCAAATGAATACAGCCAAGACTTGTTGGTGGCCTTGGACAACTGCAAGGCACTCTTTCTCGATTGTAGAACAGTTCATCTTGGCGTTGGAGAGTATTCTGAAGGCAGAAGCTGTCACCTTTCTGGGACCATCCTGAATCTGTACTACAATAGTGCATATCCCATAACTGCTAGCCTTCATGTGAAGTTCTTTTTCATCATTCTTGTCATACAGCATGGCTGAAGTTGGTGATACACATCTTTAAAGGCAAGGAAAGATCTTCCTCGAATGAATCCCTGCAGTAGTTATTGGAAGGGACATGCCGTGATATAGAAGTCCTTTATGAATAGCCAGTGGTACAAGTACACTCTGAGAAGACTTCTCATATCACAGATATGCTGAGGAGTCAGAGTGTGTGTGTGTGTGATGCCCTTATTTTCTTTTTATCAGGGTGTATTCCATCACCATTAACTTGGTGCCCAAAGGTTTTTATTTTTTGGTTGACAAAGAGGCATTTTTTGGATTGAGGCAGAAGCCTGCACTTTGAACACACTTAAAAAAGGTTGTCAGGCAACTTAAATGTTCTTCAAACGTCTGCAAACGCGCTTCTATCATTTAAGGTGTTGAATCAGTGTCACATCCCAGCTCAGATTCTATCACCAGCTTTGGGTGAAGGTGTGGCCTGCATGGCACAATCAGAACATTGGCAACAATGCAGGCTGAAGTCTTAGCACAGGTGATTTAGGAACGGAGAGGAGAAACTGTTGGCTTTGTCGGAAGTGAATAAAGGTGTAAACAATTGAAAGATTCAGCGTAACAACAGTCTGTTTTCCAATTTCGAGGTGTGTCTTACAGTGGATGTGAATTTTTCCGCATCAACAATTACACTGTAACACTATATGTTAGTTCTTTCCAGCAACTCCCGGCTCCTGAAGTCTACGTTTTGCTATCGTAGATAATTTTGTGGCGGTGTACGTAGCGACAAACTATTCGCTGTAGAAACGGCTTACGAAGCCACCGCCACACTTTTAATAGCGGGCCGACCGGTCCGCTCGAACAGTGAACAGAAAGATGAAAAACCCAAACACTCTGATTAATAAAAGTCGGTACTTATCTTTATTAACGAAGATACAGAAACACAGTAGTGAACTCCGTGTCTACAGAAATCTGTCTAGTTCGAGTCGGAGCGGCTAGGTCAGCGTCGGCTGACGACAAACAACAACTCTGCTGCGATGAACACACAACTGACTAGCAAGTACACAATTCGGTGGCGAGTATACAACTGAGCGGCGAATACAGAACTGTCCTAGCGCTCGCGACTCCAGCGCTTAAGAAACCAGAAGCCAGCGGTGGCGCGCGCAGACTTGCGGCGATTTCCTGTCTCACTGGCGCTGCTTATGCGGACGGCGTCCGGACTTTGATGCTGCCAACCTTTTGGCAGCGGGCTCGGGTGGCATTACTGGCTAGGATATAACACTCCTCCCCCCCAAATCGCCGCACCGTCGTTGAATAATGACGTGGCGAGCGTCGACGGCGGGGGAGGAGTCTGGCCGCAGGCGTAGCGGACGAGACCAGGGCGGAGACTGTTGTCGGTGGCAGTCCCCGGTCCGCACCCCAGCATTGGCTGCGCGGGGCCTCGGGAAACACCGACTGAAAACCGAGGTCAGGGTGCACGCCTGTGACCACGGGCGCAGCTTCTGGTACTGGACGCGACGGGGCGTCGGGACCCACAAAGAGAGGCAGCGTCTCCTGACGCTGCGTCGACGTCTGCTGAGTGGGCGCCGGACAAGGCGCTGCGGTGTCAGACTCCTTGGGAGTGCCCAAGGAAAGCGGCTGCAGGACAGGCTGCACAGCCACTGCTTGGGAAGGCGGCCCGGCTGAGGGGTCGACGTCCATCAGCTCCGAAGGCGGTGGCGGCTGAAGAGGGACCGCAGGCGCCGGAGCGACCACCTGGGGCGCTCCCGGATGAAGCTGCGCAGGAGGCATCAACGGGACGGGCTGTCGGCGTGGTAGCGGCGACGGTTGCTGCTGCTGCCCTGGGGGCGGCAGTGAAGTCGGAAGGCGCGGCTGGAACCCGCCGCGGACCAAATCTGTGGACAAAGAACGAGCGGCAGAATCCGGGCGGCCAGCGCGGCGCAACTGGTTCTCATGCCTCCTGTGCACCCCAGTAGCACCTTGAACAGCTTAAAAACCGCGACCCTGGACACTTATCACGGTACCACGTTCCCGACGACGGCGACCGTGATAAACTCTGAAAAAAACGGCGTTGTTGCGCTGAAAACGCGTGCGATGCTCAGAAGCGGCGGGTCGATCCGGGGGGTGCAACAACGGTAGTAGGGTGCGATGACGACGGCCGTGGAGAAGCTCCGCAGGCGAAGGGCCGTCGCGTGGCGTGGTCCGGTACGACAGGAACGTGATGAGGGCCTGCTGACGAGAGTGCGTAGCACGAAGGCGGTCCATATGATCCTTGAATGTGCGTACAAAACGTTCCGCTGCACCATTCGATTGAGGGTGGAACGGTGGAGTAAGAACATGGCGAATGCCATTGGCAGAACAAAAACTTTCAAATTCAGCAGAGGTAAATTGTGGACCATTGTCAGACACTAAAACTTCTGGAAGACCCTCAATACAAAAAATTGAAGTCAACGCCTGTATAGTTTGTGCAGACGTTGTAGACTGCATGGGCACAACAAACGGAAAATTACTAAATGCATCTATCACGATGAGCCAACGAGAATTCCAATATGGACCAGCGAAATCAATATGTACTCGCTGCCAGGGACCAGCAGGGCGTGCCCACTCAAAAGAGCGTTGAGGCGGAGCAGCTTGGTGTTCGGCACACGTCGAACAATCTGTAGACATCTGCGTAATCTGCTTATCAATGCCGATCCATGTACAATGACGGCGGGCAAGCTGCTTGGTGCGGACCATTCCCCAATGACCTTGATGCAACAAGTCGAGGACCTTGGATTGGAGCACTTGGGGAACCACTACACGAAGCTGGTCATTCTCGGTGCGTAACAGCAAAACTCCGTGCGAAACAGACAACAGATGACGTTGCGGATAATAGCGACGAACCACAGGATCCGATATGTCCTTTGCCTTGGACGGCCAACCACGTTGAACAAAACGTAATAGTAAACTCAGATGAGGATCCGTAGCTGTCTCACGTGCCACCTGACGATAATCAGTCGGAAAATCCCGGAGGGATTGATGCTCATCGGCGTCAATCTGATGGCAAGAGTCGTCAGAGGAATCGAAGACATCATCCGCAGCAATCGGCAATCTAGAAAGCGCGTCAGCGTTTGCATGCTGAGCTGTAGGGCGATACAGTATCTCATACTGGTATTGTGATAACAAAAGAGCCCAACGTTGTAGTCTCTGAGCTGTCTGCTGAGGAACTGGTATAGACGGATGAAACAGTGACGTCAGGGGCTTGTGATCTGTTACTAAATAGAATGGTCTACCATAGAGGTAGTGATGGAATTTTGTGACACCGAACACAATAGCCAACGCTTCCTTGTCCAATTGGCTATGATTACACTGAGCTTTGTTTAGCAATTTAGATGCGAACGCAATAGGACGTTCGGTGTTACCGACTCGGTGAGACAACACAGCACCGAGGCCGAAAGAAGAGGCATCACAAGCTAACACCAGAGGCTTGTTAGGGTCGTAATGGACCAGACAACGATCATTCAATAAAGGCTCTTTAAGCTGCTGAAAGGCTGATTGGCAATCAGCTGACCACACAAACGGAACATTCTTACGGCGGAGACGATGCAACGGTGCAGCAATCTGTGATGCATTAGGTATAAACCTAATATAATATGTCAATTTGCCAAGAACTGCTTGCAATTCATGCAGATTGCGAGGGGCGGGCAAATCACGAATAGCTGCTAAATGTGACTGGGAGGGATGAATGCCTTGAGCATTAATAACATGTCCCAGATACTCCATCTCCGTAAGGAAAAATGAACATTTATCGATGTTGCAACGTAGGCCTGCCCGAGACAACACTTTAAACAAACACTCCAAATTACGGAAATGTTCAGCAGGCGTCCGACCGGACACAACAATATCGTCTAAATAGTTGCAACACGATGGCACATTAGCCAGAAGTTGTGACAAAAAACGCTGAAAAACAGCTGGAGCTGACGCACAACCAAAAGGCAAATGCAGAAAACGGAACAACCCCAACGACGTGTTTATGACAAAATACTGTTGTGATTGCTCGTCGAGGGGCAATTGCAAATATGCTTCACGGAGATCAATTTTGGAAAAAAAACGAGCTTCCCCTAACTTATCCATCAGCTCGTCCGGTCTAGGCAAAGGAAAAGAATCAATGACAGTCTGAGGATTAACTGTCGACTTAAAATCAGCACACAAACGTAACTTGCCAGACGGTTTCTTTATAATAACTAAGGGAGAAGCCCACTGGCTCGCTGAAACGGGTTGAATAACACCGTTGTTTTGCCAACGACGAAGTTCATCTTCTACAGGTGCCCGGAGGGCGTGAGGCACTGGACGAGCACGACAAAATCGAGGCTGAGCATTATCTTTTAACGTAATATGAGCGGCAAAGTTCGCAGCACAACCTAGTTCGTCTTTAAATATGTCACTGTATCGTTTACACAAATCGGTTATGCTGTCTTGAGGAACAACAACAGAATTAATATGCAACACATTGTCTTGTATAGACAGGCCAAACAAGTCAAAACAGTCTAATCCGAAAATGTTTACACTGTCTGTAGCGCGGAGCACTGTGAATGAAACTGTTTTTGTATTGCCACGGAATGTGGCTGGCACGCTACATACACCTAACACAGGAATTTGTTCTCCACTATAAGTAGCCAAAGAATGTTTTGCCGCTGAAAGTTTAGGGCGGCCGATAGCCGCATACGTAGCACTATTTATGAGAGTCACAGATGCACCAGTGTCTAATTGAAAATTGAAGGTCTTATCCTGGATGCGTAGCTTCACAAATAGTTTATTACACCGTCTCTGGATCGGTGCAGTGGAGGCGGAAGACACAAAATCAGCGCGTTTAGCGCGTGTTCGCTGCTTACGACAACTCGTGGGTTGGGCGGGTGGAACAACAACTCCCGCTTCACTTGCAGTCTGTACATTACTTTTTACAGTGTTTGAATTACGCTTGGGTCGCATAGCAGAGGGCTGGGTGGGTGGCCTATTGCGAACAAGTTTATTACCCACACGAACCGTGGAAGAGTCTTTAAACGCGACCTTCTGGGCGGGCTGGCTTTGAAGAACATGAATATCCATGGGCTGGGAAGCACTAGAATTGTTCTTGCGTTTACGCAAACAAACAGTCTGGATGTGTCCTTTCCTTTGACAAAAGTGACAAACCGCGTTTCTCAACGGGCAACGTTCACGAGGATGAGCAAGAACACACTTAGGGCAAGACTTAACTCGTATCATTTTGCACACGCGGCTGACGAATGTGTTTAACATGATGCGGCCGGCTAGTGTTTACAGTCTGACTCTACCGGTGGGGCCGCGGGCATGACATAACTTGCTTAGCACAGGCAATTTGAGAAATACATGGCTGATCTAACTCACACTCAGCATAGTCAAAAGTATCTTGGGCTTCAATGATGTTCATCACAGTCTCTAATGACGGGTCAGGCAACTTTAAGATAGCAGCACGAATACGAGAATCTGCAATGTTTTGAGTAATAGCGTCTCGTAACATGACATCACTGTAGGAAGCTCCACGCACACAATTAAATCGGCACTGACGGGTGAGGCCCCGTAAATCTGTTAACCACTGTTTATTAGATTGATGTGGCAGTTTCTTCAATCTGAAGAACTTGAATCTGGCTGCTGCCACATGAACTCGCGACTCGAAATACTCAGCAAGCTTGTTAACAACAACGTCATAGTCTAAAGCTTCTGGCTGGGATTCCGGGAACAACTTACAAAGTAGTCGATAGACTTCCACACCTGCAGTAGAAATTAAATAAAGCTGCCGCTCAGTACCTGTGATTTTGTAGACTGTCATGTGCGCCTGCAACTGCGCGAAATATTCTCGCCATTCTTCTCGTGATGCATCAAAAGCACGGAAAGGTGGTGCTGCCTGTGCTTGTTCCTTTTGTGTTGGAGGATTAGCCGCTTGTTTGGCGATTGCTTCCACCAGACTTTGATTTTGCTGACTCTGTAACAAGATCAACTGTTGTAAGTCGGCAGACATAGTGAACACAAATGAAACCAGCCTCCAAAATTTTATCGCTATAATTAGTATAACCAGAAACAAGTTGAACCAGCCCTGCACACGAGTTCGGAAGTCCTCGTCACCAGTTTTGTGGCGGTGTTCGTAGTGACAAACTATTCGCTGTAGAAACGGCTTACGAAGTCACCGCCACACTTTTAATAGCGGGCCGACCGGTCCGCTGGAACAGTGAACAGAAAGATGAAAAACCCAAACACTCTGATTAATAAAAGTCGGTACTTATCTTTATTAACGAAGATACAGAAACAGTAGTGAACTCGGTGTCTACAGAAATCTGTCTAGTTCGAGTCGGAGCGGCTAGGTCAGCGTCGGCTGACGACAAACAACTACTCTGCTGCGATGAACACACAACTGACTAGCAAGTACACAATTCGGTGGCGAGTATACAACTGAGCGGCGAATACAGAACTGTCCTAGCGCTCGCGACTCCAGCGCTTAAGAAACCAGAAGCCAGCGGTGGCGCGCGCAGACTTGCTGGCGCTGCTTATGCGGACAGCGTCCGGACTTTGATGCTGCCAACCTTTTGGCAGCGGGCTCGGGGGGCATTACTGGCTAGGATATAACAGATAAGTGCTCTGCTTGCAACTTTTTCTGACAATACACTATCAGATACTCTAACTACAGTAGGAGGCAAGTGTAAGATAGTGCTTGTTTCTGTCTTTATTCTGATACACAGAAAAGAATAATTATCTGTTGTTGCAACTCACGCAGTTAGATTTACTATTTACACTAGGAGATAAGTGCAGGCACTTGTTCCTCTGTGTGTTCTGAAATACAGAAAATGCTATTAGTTTTTGCGACACACACAATTGTACACGATAGGTGACAAGTGTGAGTCAGTCTTTGTACCTTCCAATATTTTGACACACAAGAATATCAACTATTACTCATTGCTGCTACTAGACGCACACTGTGGAGCTTGTTCTTCAACAGGCAGAAAAGTCGAGATCACTGGCTAGGTGCCTATTGGAAACAATTGTCCTCCCTCAGCTATGTACAGAGTTCTCATAGTTCTTACTGCATCAGCATTGAAATGTCACTCTATAGTAATTAGTTGCAAAGACTTACATTTTGTACTAGTTGCTTCCTGGTAATCATTGCTTCATGGTACGGACTCCAAGTGCGAGTAACTTGGTCCATTGCACTAATTGCCTATACACTGATTTTTCAGAGGCTTCTGAATGAGTTTCTCTAGCAGTGTTATTTTCTCCTAATGCTACCAAAGGTATTTGTAATTTCTGGAAACGTCCACTGAGAATGATTCTCAAACATGGCAGCCTTGCAACCTTTTCCACCATGTGGCTGCATTTACTGGAATTGCATACAGATATGTTATCAGCCTGGCTGTGACCATGGCTAAGATGCACCAGTTTCATCTCTGTTTGTTGACAGTTTCGTTTGCTCTACTTTCCACCAATTGTATGCCACACGTGTTGTGCATCTCCTTACATTAGAGTTTGACAATCAAGATAGTTCTTACATTAATAAATTTTGACAGCCCTGACCTCTTCATACAATTGAATGTGATTGGGACATTTCATAGTCCAAATGGCTTGACTTTGAACTCTTAACAGGCCATCAGGTGCTACGAAGGCAATCTTTTCTACCGTTAGTCTTGTCACCCTTGATTTGCTAGCTTGTCTGCATGTCCATAGCAGAGAAAAATCTTGCGCCTTTCAAGCAGTCAAGGATGTCACCAATGTGTGGCAAAGGATAGACATCTTTTTTATCCATCAGATAATAAAGAATGTCTATGGGGCAGCTTGTTTGTCGAAAACCATCATTGTGGAATGGTGTGACAAGGGGTGCTGCTGCTTTGTGATAAGAGATGTTCCCATGCTGCAAATGTCGTAATGCAGAAGTTACACCAAATCAAGTTGGAAACATTTGAACCCCAGCCCTACGCAGTTATCGTACCTTCGGTTTATTAAAAAAGGCCTGAAGTGTCGTCAGTTCCTGTTGGATGAAGATATGCAACAGGCAGTTTTGGATTTCTTCATGCAGCAGGACACAATTGTTTTACCAGATGTTATCTTCAACTTGGTACGTCGGTGGGTTGATTGCATCAATGCTTCTGGCAATTTTGCCTGATTGGCGTACTGATTCTAGACTGTTTGGCCTTCAGACGGAACCTTTTTGATCATCCTTATACAAACACAAAACATTCCAGAATATGCAGTCATAACAAAAATAACAAGTTTCAAGAACCTTCTACAAATGATAAATATTAAATGATAAATATATTTGGTTATGGGGTTTTAAATGGTGACTGGTAGCTGGCCAGCCTCTGTAAATGCTACTCCACATTGCGTGTAGAACAGCTTATGTAGAAATTTTTAAGTGGTTACGTGATTATTATTATTATTATTATTATTATTATTATTTCGTCATCATCATTATTACTTGCTTTATAAATTTTAAGTTAAACAGAGCAAAAATGAAATTTAGAAAATAGTGTGTGCAAATTGTGAGATTCTGCTACCTTTATACATATTCTTTATTAAAATGTATTTTAAATTGGCCAGTTGCTGTTCCATAATATTCGAATTCCAGCTTCACTTACATATTACTATTATCTTCCTAAGTTTAGATTTAGCAAAATTGCAGTGATTATTTTAGAATCATAACCAGCCTATTCTTGTGAAATATTAAATGAATCATTTGTAAAATTGTATTTTACTTCTTTATGTCTAAATGGTTATCAGAATACAGTTCTTGTCACTGACGAGTAACTCGTCTGTGCTGGATGTCCTGATTAATTCGTGTAACTGCAGATTCATCTCTCATATGGTTATAATACTAAAAGATATGTACATTTGTTCACCATCTCTTAGGCACAATCTCCAACTTCAGGAAGCTAATTCCACCGAAATCGATCCAGAGACTCCACATCCTGTTGTGATTGATATGCCAGAACACAATACTGGACAAATGGGAGGAACAATGAGGCTTGGGAAACGTATTACTGTCCTTGCACAAACCAATTCAGTTATCAGTGAGTATAAGATTTTCGCAGCTATTTTCCCTGGCTTAATGCAAGGCAAACTACCTTCCAGTTCCTGAGGTTTCATTACTGTTCTTACTTTTCTCTGCTTGATGAAAATTTTTGGAAGCAACATGTGCAGTTTCTAAATTTAAGTGACAATAACTTCTACAGAGCTATCGTTTCCAAATTTTGCTCTGAACTAGTAGTTAATTATTATTTTATGTTGAGTTCTACATACAAATATAGTAGTTACATCTTCAAATTATTAGTTATATGTATCGAAGAATCTACACATCTTAATTAAATGTCATACGCCCAGACTTTAATAATATGAAAAAGTTTATGGAAAAAAAGAAAAGGTCAGGAATACATATGATGCATCGTATGTTACGTTGTATTCCATTGCTTGCAAATGCGCGAAGAAAGGTGAAAAAGCAATGACGTATTTGGCGTGCCCCATTTTGTAGACAAAAAAATTCACAAATTATAAGAAAGTTAATAAATCTGTATGAAAGGTCAATAGAGAAAAGTTGGGTCAAAAGTCACCAAGTGCATTCAAAAGGAAAAGGAGGGGAGAAAGTAATTTTAACATAGAACGAGGACTTGCAAGGGACAATTTTCATAATGAATAGGATTATTACATAAAAAAACCTGTGAAAATTTGAAAATCGTACACCATATCTGAAAAGTCACTCAGACTATCAAGTCAGTAATGAGATATTGTTAAGAGGTGGAAAGAATAATTGGTGGGCAACCTCTGGGACGTACACCTCACCCCAGTTGCACAGAGATTCCTCAAAGAAGCGTGGGTCTGACTTGAGTTAAATGTTTTTCCGCATTGTTTTGGGAATGTTTTGAGTTCATCTAATTTGTGCTGAAGCCTTTGTCAGGCTGTTCCAGCTCGTCGGCTCCGTTGTGAGCTGCGGAGCGCTCCCTGCTCCAGGGAGCCGTGTCGCTCGCTGTAACCAGTCAAGTGGGCCGGCACGTGGCACGGCTGGCTGAGGCAGGCGGCAAGGCAAGCGTTTTTATGTGCCAGCTGCGTCTTACAAGATCGACAACCCCATACTCTTAGCTGCTGAGATGTGGTGACATGCTACATCAGGAAATACGATGTTCAGGAAATAAATATGAAACAACTGTTTTACAAGAAATTACATACTAACTTTATTGGGTCTCTGTAGCTTGACATTTTCTTTTCATTACAAGATCGGAAATATCAGGCGTCAAAGTGTTCGCAGAGTTAATGCGGAGGATGGCCTTCATTGTTGCATCCTGAAGAAACGATCGTTCCTTACATTTTACTCTTTTCATTACTGAGAAAAGCTGCTCACAACAATACGTAGATCCAAACATGCACATGATCTGAGCGGCATTGTTGTGAAGCTTGGGAAATGTTTTTTGCTGTAATGAATGATACCATCGTGACAAATCCAATGTGTTGTAGTACCTCTCTTTCAACAAAGTTGAATTTTGCAAATCAATTATCTCCAATTGAAGTGACGGTGACAAGTCATCGGGGGAAACTATAAAAGGAGTGCTGAACACCTTAAGTTCCATTTCCAAACTAGTGAGGTCTCGGAATCGTGTTTCAAACGACGCGATGAGCTGCTTTAACTTTGCTAGGTAATCGCCGAAAGTAGTACCTTCAGGTATTTCTAAAGAAGCAAGACGACTGAAGAACGTTAAATGTCCATTACTCATCTGCCTCTCAAATAAACGTAACTTTTCCATGAACGCTTTGATCTGGTCGTGCATGTCAACGATTAGCTGCCCTTTGCCCTGCAGTGACATTTAAATTATTCAGATGCATAGTTATATCAGCTAGGAACGCCAGGTCTGATATCCATTTTATATCTTTCAGACAACACATTTCTTCCCCTTTCATTTCGAGAAAAGAGAAAAAGGGATATTTCCTCACGAATGGCAAAGAAAACATCAAGAACTTTTCCCCGACTCAGCCAACGAACTGTACTGTGGTAAGGTATATCCCCATACTCCGCTTCGATATCTTTCAGGAATCCTTTGAATTGGCGGTGATTCATACCGTGACGCCGCACAAAATTCACACACTTAACGACATCTTTCATTATGCCACCTAGCTCTACTGTTTCAGCACACAGTGCCTCTTGGTGAATAAAACAAATGTCTTTCCTGAATTCTTCACTGAGTTTATTTTTCAAACGAGAAGCAAAACCTTGGTGACGCCCAATCATTTGTGGTGCACCGTCTGTCGCTACAGAATGGAGCTTATCCCATGGCAAATTCATATTGTCCACTGATTCACAAACAGCTTCAAAAATGTCATGTCCTGTTGTGGTGTAATCGAGTGGTACCACATCCAAGAGTTCTTCAGTTACTTGCAGGTCCATGTCGACACCACGCACAAAGACTGCAAGTTGAGCACAGTCCGATATGTCGGTGCTTTCGTCAAGCGCTAGCGAAAATGCAACAAAGCTCTCCGCCTTTTTCCTGAGCTGTGTCTCTAAATCCGCTGCCATGTCCAGGATTCGACGAGACACTGTTTGCTTAGACAGGCAAACCCCTTCAATTGCCTGCACCTCCATTGGAAACAAACATTCTGCAACAGCTACCATGCACGATTTTATGAGTGGTCCCACCGAAAATGGCTTGCCACTTGTCGCAATGATGTGAGCGACCCTGTAGATTGCTCGAAGTGCAGATTCAGTAGTGTTTTCTCTGCTCTCATTCACCTGAAAATTATAAACGCATTACAGAACACGAACTATGTTGCATGTTTTGATACCCTCCGTATTACTAAACTGTTTTTGAACTTACGTCTCCTGCTATGTCATTCTTAAGCCTGGCTACCAGTTCTCTGCGTGCAACGCCTTCTACCTGATCGTAGTGCGCAGCGTGAAGACATGTATAATGTCGTTGTATATTGTACCTCTTCGCAGAATTGAATACTTTATGACATAAAAGACATTGCGGATGACCATCCCTCTCAATGAATAAAAAGGTATCCTCCAACAGAGGTACAGGGCTCCCGCGGCTAGTCATAGCTGTCATTGAACAAGGATCATTGCGTCAGTTGCGGCTGTATGCGGCCAGGGGGCAGTGAGTTCGCTTTCCCTCTTCACGCGGGCTCTGATCTGCCGCAGTGAGCGCTCCGGCTCCCTGGAGCTCGGTTGGAACAGCCTGCTTTAAGTAGTTCTAAAGTTCACCAAAGAAGATAAGGTCCACTACTACTGAACACTCACTTGCTCAAATAAGACAAGTAACGACAGAGCATGGATCACTCACACGAAAGTCTCTCTTTTTGTAAAGAGAGATGGTGATGCTGAGTAAAAGACTTGATCTCTGAATCTCCAAAACGTGTAGTATGGAACTGAAGAAACTCTTGAGTGGGTGAGATGACTCAGCAGTTGGACAGTGCTAATTTTGACTGTTTCGTCAACACTACCCTGATTCAGAATGCCAAGCTTCTGGATGAGTTACCAAATGTGACAGAGCTACACAAAAGTGCACGAGACATGAAAATAAGTAATGAATATAGATACTACCGTGTGAAAGGAGAATGGGGTGGCTGATGGTGTGCTTGTTAAATGAGTCATCAGGGGGAAAATGTTAATGGTAAATTGCAGCAGATGGCAGCATTGTCTGTTTTCAGTGTATCACTTCCTGAATGTATAAGTTTAGACAGTATCTGCTCTAAAAGTACAGTCCTGCGTTCCTAGTCCTTCAAGAGTTTGAAGTCAGAATTTCAAACACATTAAGCCAGGATGTAAAAACAAAGCTCTATGTGTGAATATTGTATCAAAGTTTAGCTGAATGTCATTTGATTATTTGCATTGTAACCAATTGAACATTTATTTTTAAAAGAGTTGATAACAGTGATAACTTTTTTGGAATGGTTTTCTTAGAAATTATGTTATGGCAATGTTAAAAAAAATGAAGTCCTTATGACAGAAGAAAGTAGTTAAGAGCTTAAAGTTTTGGTATTTTGTCAGTTCATTATGTACTTACTAAGAAATATCCCATTCCCCTGTCTCATGTTTTTCAGTGTCCCATATAGGTCTTATCTTGTTCCTAGAGGAAATTGTGTATATCATATGTACACCTTAATACTAAACAAAGTCCTCTATTGGTTTTGCTGCACTGTAATCAAAATATATTTCAATATATTTTAATGAAGGTAGACGCATAACCAGCAATGACCACTGTTTAATCATTTATCGTGGCTGTGGACTTGGGGTCCAGGGAAAAACAGAAGGAAAAGGGTAGTTAATTGGCTTTTTGCTTTCTTGTTGACTGTAAGTCTGTTCAGGATGCTTATTGAGGATCATCGGGCACCTTTGTCTGTTTTACAAGAAGCAAAATTTATACTCTCTGGTGATTGTATGCTAATCTTCATAAATAGGAATATAGCAGACAAAGAAGCCTCCAAGGAACACAGCTTGATACAATGCCATTTGAGAGCAGGTTGTCTTTTTACTTTCTTAAGTAGTATCTGTACTTCATTGGGGGGGAGCAGTAGTGGTTGGAAGTGCTGGAAATAAGATCTAGTTGATTACACAAATTGCCACTGACTTACCTCCTCCTGCCCTTGTAACAGGATAGTGTCATCCTGACCCATTTACACGCAGGTCATTATTTACTTACTTGTGGTTTGTTGCTCTCGCAACACAACTGCCACATTTGTAGTGAGTGTAGTGCACAAGTCGCTATACCATATTTTTAACACAGTGCTTTTTGTATTCTAGTCATGAAGATAACTATTATTTTAAATTTTGCCTGCCCCTTTATTTTGTCTTACAATGAGACAGCTGTACTAAAAGTTGAAAAATTTCACATTTTGTATTGCTTCCAATCACCATGTGATTACGTTACAAATGAGCTACTATGTTAAATATTTGGCATTAAGCATGTGAGAGTTTAGAAAAGGTTTGAAATCGTGTTCAAAGTTTGTTTGGAGTCTCCGAGTGCTCTCATTCTCAAATACTGGCTGAATAAGGTCAGGGTATTTATGTACACTCACTTATAGTGTCTCAAGGTACACACAATTTCTAATTGTAATACTCTTCACTAGTAGATTATGACAGCATTATATTTTTTTAAAATTTGGGCAGTACTTATGTGAAATGTTGAGAACCAAATTTTTGTAGTTCACAGAAGCGGTTATACAGGCAACTTGCAACCTCTTCTGGGATAGCTACATAGGAATACAGATAACTGAGATACATAAATATTGGTACTTGTAAATCTTTATTTTTAGAATAGGTCTATGTAATGCATTTGCATAAAAGTCATTGAAACATAATAATGCAAACTTTGTTTGCTGTTTAACTGTTTCTTTTTTTGTGTGTAGCAGCTTTATTGAGAACTTAGCAAAATTAGTGTTATGAAGTTATGGGGTGTGTTTATTGGCAAATCATATTAAAGTGGTATTTGAAAATCAAATTTATTAAAATAAACAGCAGAGAGAGAGAGAGAGAGAGAGAGAGAGAGAACATATACAATATATGTAGTCTCATCAAGAACAATTGTGTATAGAAAGGAGTAAGTAGGTTTTTTAGTGAAGTTCTTCACTAACCCATTTTGTCTCACACATTTTAAGCAGGAAACACGTCTATGGGTCTACAAATGAACAGTGAACTACTACTTATTGTTTCTTGAAGTGATTCATTTCTTCAGATTCCAGAGTTTGATATATGCTGCACGGTAGTTGAATGTGACATTTCAATATGTGAAATGAATTGTGATTACATGTACATGACAACATACTAGCACATTCAGAGGTGTTGATGAGCCTTCGTGATGTTTGACTTAATTCCTTATGTACTTTACCTTTTTCCTTAAACTCATTCTTTTTGTGACAGTTTCAGTATTCATCAGGCAGTAGTTGGAAGATGGAATTAATTGACTTTGTGCATTTCAAAGAAATGAGACTGTTAATTTTTACTTCAAATGTTATTGCAGGGCAACTGTATGGCAAGAAAGATCACATTCAAGAAAGGCACAGGCATCGATATGAAGT